>NW_028093845.1:12906321-13076440 GCF_014824575.4 Sturnira hondurensis | reverse complement strand
AAGCCCTCCTGGTGCGATTTGGATTGCATTCACCGTCTTTAGGCCCCGACAAATGCTGAGCCTGACCTTGGGGGGGGACACAGAGGAGGCTAGTTTGTCACATGTCAGGGGAGTAGCAAAGGGAAGGTTGGAAAGGGAGATGTAGGTTTTGTTGTGGAAAGCCTTGATTACAGGTTAAGCAGGAACACTGGTAATGCTATGATTTCTCAGACTCTTCCAGTTTACTGTTTCTCTTCCCTCTTTTGTCTACCTAACCTAAGTAGCTCAGGAAGATTTAAGAACCTAAAGGCTTATCATTGTTTTAACAGTTGGTGATTTGTCATACAAATTTTCTCATTTTTTCCTGATTTTTGGGCAACACCTAAGGGAGACATCTTTATCCTCTATTTCCATCTACTTGTGACATTTTTAAAAAAATACCTGAACATATTGAAAATGATTGAGGCTCCAAAATGTTGAAAAAAGAGAGTTGCCCTATTACTAATAACTTTGAAATAGTAATTAATTCATGTGTGTTGTTACTTATTTCCTCTTTAAAGTGCATAGTGAAAAGGGAATAGAAACCTTAGTCTGTCTCAGCTTTCAAATAAAACTCAGTATTTTTGGAAAAAACATCTGGGATTAATGTGGTTGCTAAAACTGTTACTTCACACACACCAGTTTCATTTGCTCTTTCATGATGAAAATTTTCCTCTTACAGTTGCCCAGATCCACATGCATATTTTTCAGGATCTGATGTAGCATGGTCACCGTTTGTGCCTATATCCTCTGAAAACCAGTTTAAGCAGGTTTCCAGAGTCTTTAAAAATAGGCCAGATTTACAGGAACTGGTATGAGGGACACATGGACAAAAACTAGGGGGGAATGGAAATGGGTGGGAGGTGGGGAGCACAGGGGGGTGGGCTGGGATGGGAGTAAAAAACAGAAAACTACTTGAACAGCAATTAAATAAATTAATTTAAAAAATAGGCCAGATTTGGTAAAGCTTACAAGCAACAAGTTAGTTTTTTGAAAATTTTTAGCTTTCTCTTTCTACTTTCACTCCCTTACAGATCTCAGGATTTTAGTTGAGTTAAAATTCTGCATTTCCTGTTTTTTAAAGAAAAATAGATTCAAATGGACTGTCTGATTTCAATTTTTCAACTACAAAAATCCTGTCTTTTGTATTGTTCCAATGTCCAAAAAATCTGTCAGTGTAAATAATGTCCAAACTTGTAAGAATTTTTGAGTTTATTTGAGCCAAACTGACAACAATTGCTGGGAAGCAAAATCTCAAAAGACTAAGAAAATTTGACAGAGAGTGGCAGTTATGCATTTATTTTATACATTACAATCAAAGGAGGAGAAGTAAGGGAGTTACATGAAATTCACTGGTGATACATTAGGGAGGCATGAGAACCAAAGCAGGGAAACCTCTGGTTTTATTTTTATTTTTAAATTTTATTTATTTTAATTGTTGTTCAAGTACAGTTTTCTGTCTTTTACTCCCATCCCAGCTCATACAGCCCAGTGCTCCCCACCTCCCTCCCATTTCCACCCCACTTAGTTTTTGTCCTGTGTCCTTTATACTTGTTCCTGTGAATCCTTCCCATTTTCCTCTGAAATTTCCTCCCCTCTCCCCTCTGGTCACTTTCAGCCTGTTCTCTATTTCAGTGTCTTTGGTTATATTTTACTTGCTTGTTTGTTTTGTTGTTTAGCTTCCTGTTAAAGGTGAGATTGTTGTCTTTTTTTTCTTTGCATCTATGACAACATACCATTGGAATATCAAACTAATTTCCTCCCCCCACCACACCTCAAATCACAACCACTACAGTGCAGCTGAGACCACAAATCCCCCCATTGTTACCATTATCATGTTAATTGTTGACTGTTAACCATCCCATACCCACCAGGGAAACCTCTGGTTTTAGATAAAATGTAAAACAAATAGAAACATGCCTCTTTTATATGGTGGGTATAGGATGGTTAACAGTCAACAATTAACATGATAATGGTAACAATGGGGGGATTTGTGGTCTCAGCTTCACTGTAGTGGTTGTGATTTGAGGTGTGGTGGGGGAAGGAAATTAGTTTGATATTCCAAAGGTATGTTGTCATGGGTGCAAAAAGGAAGACAACAGGCTGAGTTAAGGTAAGCATTTACCTTTGTTAGTGAATGATACTCTTTTAGGACATGACTACCTGCCATGAACTGCCTTTAGTTAGAAAGTCTTTATTTCAGACCATCCTATGTGGCCACTTTAGGTCTCTGAGTTTATAAGGCTTCCCATAATCTTGTCAGGTTTAGTACATGGCCCCCCTTTTCATCAACAGTTCTTAATTCTGTATTTTCTGTACCCAGCAAACCAGTTTGTGGTACTGATTGAACTTTCCCATATGTTGACTAGAGTACTCTAATTATTTAAACTGTGACTTCTCTGGGACCTCTCCAATGGTGACATTAGACTGAGTTGCTTCTAAATGGATGCCGAGTGCATTTCCATGGCAATGTAGCTCTTCTGGTCAATTGGAATGGAAGTTTTTTAGTTCTGCCAGCAGTGATTGTGAAATTTGGTATGCCACAGAGAGAATCATACAAGTGCTTGTTAGAAATGCTCATTCCCAGATCCCACCCTTAAGCATTGTGACTTCAGAAAGTTTGGGGATGAACCTACATTTCTAACCATCTTTCCAGGTGATGACCATTGATGTGGCCCGTAATCTCCTTTTCAGAAAGACTGTGTATAGCACCTAGATATGACTGAAGTTATGCCCTGTAGATAGTGATGATCTGCATACCTATTGCGGCAGGGCTCAGGATTGCTTCCTTCTTGAAGTTGCCAAAGAAAAAATGCACTCTGCCTTTTGAGGGATCTTTATATGTGAGCGTCTACCACACATATGCTTTATGTTTACTCTTCGTTTTTTCTGGGTCAGACACCTCAGCTCCAAAAGCAAGGTCGTCTGTTAGTAATTCAACATTTCAATTGTCAAATGACCTATCAAAGACGTGGTATTGAAATTAACATATGCATTCTGAGAGGTTCACAGTTTCCTTTTGCCTGGGACTTCTTGGAGGGCTTATTATGTTGTATGTATGGGGAGGGGAGGTAAATTGAGGTACTTTGAAAAGACCAGTATATCATCTTCATGAGAAAGCAACTACTGGGGGCTGGACTAGAAGAGTATTCAGGAATTCAAAGATTCAGAACCTTAGATTTTTTTAAGGGATGAGGATCAAGCATGTTGCTTTATGTGACTGGAAAGAATGGATTCTTCATTGAAAATAATCACTGGTATCTTTCCAGTGTGTACCATCCACCTAGGCGTCTGGGTGTCTTCTTTTTGGTAACTTTGTAAACTTCTAGAGGGGATGCAACTAGATAACCATGTGGGGAGGGAAGTGAGATGAATATATGGTTGTTGTGTGAGGAAGACTTAGGTGTCTTACTGACTTACAGCAAGCAGTAAGAGAAGTTTCTCAGCCCCTGCCATCATGAAAAGCTTATTTCAGCAACATCAGATAGAGGAGTATCTATTAATTAATGAGTTTGTTAACCCCTCAGCTTCTCAAAGTATATCCTAGGTGACACTTTCTTCTGTTTAACAATCTCCAATAAATTCAACTGTATTAATTCAACATGCATATATTGAAGCATTGACCATATCTTGGGTATTGTGCTAGTTGCTATCTGAACTAGATAAAAAGTAATCATTTCTTAAAAGTGTGTGAGCCTCACTTTTTTCCTAAATGAACTGGCTCAATAAGGTTTCACATGGAGTATACCAAATAGTACTATTTGGAACCTAAAACCCATACAGGACAGTGACGGACTAGGACATCTTTTTTAGTTCCCAGTGAAGAGAGAGAATAACTGATTCTACATTCCATTTTTTGAAGAGAAATCATCCTCAGACCCTCAAACATTCTTATTAAAGTGCTCTCAATCTTAACTCTCTTCCAGGCTGAATAATAAGTTCAGATGCTTTTG
Organism: Sturnira hondurensis; assembly: GCF_014824575.4. Lineage (NCBI taxonomy): Eukaryota > Metazoa > Chordata > Mammalia > Chiroptera > Phyllostomidae > Sturnira > Sturnira hondurensis. The sequence goes on along the minus strand of NW_028093845.1, from coordinate 13,072,469 downwards.
ATTTACCCCTTTTGATCTGAGTTTTAAACTTTTCCAACACTTACTGTTTTGACACAAGTAAAGTTTGCTGTAAACTGAGGCAATGTTTTGCATTGAAAAGACATTGCTACTTGGAAATGACTTTAACAGCAACAAAGTGCAAGTGAATAGTCTGGAGAAAAAGAGATGGTGCCAGACAGATTTAGGTTCAAATCTCATCTCAGCCAATTATTAGTTATTTGAAATGCCATGTTTCTTAATAGCTAGGCCTCAGTTTCTTCTTCTGTGAGAGGGACTAGCTACTCGAGGAAGTTGCGGTGATGATTAAAGGAGACTCTCAATGTAAAGCGCCTGCATAGAAATGCCAGTTTCCTGTTTCAGCTTTCCTGCTACCCCAAATAAGAACATTTAAAGATGGAAATGCATGAAGGGAAGGCTGTATGCCAAGAAGAGAAGATGAAAGATTTTTAGTCTTAAATGACCTTGGCCTTTGGTTATTTATGGAATTTGCTCTTGATTTTGAGAAGATTTCCAATTAGGCTTCTAAAATGTTTGGGCCATTATAACTATAAGCAAAGGCAGTTTCTTCGCTATTTTCTACTATTGTTCTGTCCACTCACTACCCAGCCCTCCTAAATTCTTTCTTTGAAAAAATATTGGGGACATTTTTTAAAGCTATAATGGGTAATTATGCAGTAATTCTTATTTAGGACTGTGTCTAAGAATCACCTCAGAGCTTTTTGAAACTATACATTCCGTTTCCAGCTCAGACTTAGTAAATCTCATATTTTGGGTATGGGGAGCTGGCATGGGAAAGTTCTCCATTAAATCCCAATAATGATCACTGCTTTTTAGCAGCATGAACAAATTTGAGCATGCATCAGTATCACCTAAGCAGAGGTGTCAGACTCAGTTAGTTTCATCAGCGGCCACATCAGCCTCGCAATTGCCTGCAAAGGTCCAAAATAATTTTAGGACTGTATAAATGTAACTACTCCTTAACTGTTAAGGAGTAGAAATTACATTTGGCCCTTTGAAGGTAACTGCGAGGCTCATGTGGCCTACGGTGAAAATGAATTTGACACCCCTGACCTAAAGGGCTTGGCTCTACCTCTTTTTCATCTCATCCATAGCCTCTAATTCTGTAGGTCAGGGGTAGAGCCTGAGAATTTGCATTTTTAGCAAGGTGGTGCTGATGTTACAGGTCTGGGGATCACCCTTTTAATTTTTTAAAATGTTTATATGGTTGTTCCTAGATTAATTATTTTTTTATTTTAATTGTTGTTCAAGTACAGTTTTCTGCCTTTACCCCCATCCCAGCCTAACCCCCATCCCTCTCCCTCTCCTTCACATTTTCATCCCCCCTTGCTATTGTCCATGTGTCCTTTATATTTGTTCCTGCAAACCCTTCCTCTTTTCCCCTGAAATTTCCTCCCCTCTCCCCTCTGGTCACTGTCAGCCTGTTCCCTATTTCAATATCTTCAGTTATATTTTGCTTGCTTGTTTGTTTTGTTGATTAGGTTTCCGTTAAAGGTGAGATCATATGGTATTTGTCTTTCACAGCCTGGCTTGGGGATCACCATTTTTTAAACCACTGATTTAAGGCTTCCTGTTACACTCAGTGGGAGCTCAATTACAACTTCAGTATCCGTAAACCATTATCATGATTTTTGTCCCCAAAAGGGTAAAGTCCAGGAAGGAGATACGAATAAATTAAGAAATAAGACTTTTAAGTCAAGTGAAAGAAAACAATTGTCAAAAGCTGTGGGTGGTAAGGTTAAGAGTTAAAAATTATGGTCTCAATAATGTGCATATTTTTGTTATTTTATGAGACTGACTCCGGTGCTCTGCAGAGAAACTGGACTTTGCACCTTATTTATGAAGGTGGGCTGTACACAATGGTTCAGCCACCTCTGGAAAGGTGGGAAGCTTCTTGGAGCTTCTGTTCCTAACCTTCTGATTGGCTGCAGGGAATAGGCACAAAATTTGTCATAAATCACAAGCCCAGTTGCCCTCTTGTGGTGGCGGTGTGGGTTGAGGTACCCCTTCTGACCTGTGCATGGTGTTTTAAAAACAAAAAACACTTTATTTTTAGAGCAGTTTTAGGTTCACAGCAAAACTGAGGGGAAGATACAGAGATTACCTCTATACCCCTGCCCCAACACATGCATAATCTTCCCCACCACAGAGGTATATTTGTTATAATTGATGAACCTACATTGACATATCATCAGCCAGAGTCCATAGTTTACATTAGGGTTTGCTCTTGGTTCTGTACATTTCTTTGGGTTTTCACAAATGTAAAATGATATGTACTGAACACTTTAGTATCATACAGAATATTTTTGCCATCCCCCAAATCATTTGTACTTTGCCTATTCATCCTTCTGTGAAGATTTTTAAGTATTTTTATTGATTATGCTATTACAGTTTTCCCAATTTTCCCCTTTATCCCCCCTCCACCCTGCTCCCCCAACCCTCCAGCATTTCCCCTCCCCTTAGTTCATGTCCATGGGTTGTACATATAAGTTCTTTGAGTCCTCTGTTTCCGAGACCATTTTTATCTCTCCCCATCTATTTTGTGCCTACTAATTGTGCTTCTTCTTCCCTGTACCTTTCCCCCCAATTCCTCTCTTCCCCCTCCCCACTGAACTCCCTCTGTGTGATGTCCATTTCTCTGATTCTGTTCTTGTTCTGTTTTTTTGCTTAGTTTTTATTTTCATCATTTTTCGTTGAGGTTCATTTGTTGATAGTTGTGAGGATTTTTTTGTCATTTTATTGTTCATATTTTTATCTTCTTTTTCTTACCTAAGTCCCTTTAATATTTCATATAATAAGGCTTTGTGATGATGAACTCCTTTAACTTGACCTTATCTGGGAAGCACTTTATCTGCCCTTCCATTCTAAATGATAGCTTTGCTGGATCAAGTAATCTTGGATGTAGTTCCTTGCCTTTCATGATTTCAAATACTTCTTTTTAGACCATTTTTGCCTGCAAGGTTTCTTTTGAGAAAGCAGCTCTTAGTTAGCCTTATGGGAACTCCTTTGTAGGTAACCATCTCCTTATATCTTGCTGCTTCTAGAATTCTCTCCTTCATTTTAATCTTGGCTAATGTAATTATGATGTGCCTTGGTGTGTTCCTCTTTGGGTCCAACTTCTCTGGGACTCTCTGGGCTTCCTGGACTTATTGGAAGTCTATTTTTTTCACCAGATTGGGGAAGTTTTCCTTCATTATTTGTTCAAATAAGTTTTCTTTTTTTTTTTTTTTTTTGCTACTGTTCCTCTCCTTCTGGCACCCGTATGATTTGGATATTGGAACATTTCAGGTTGTCCCAGACAATCCTCAGCCTCTCTTCACTTTTTGGGGTTCTTGTTTCTTCGTTCTGATCCAATTGAATGTTTCTTTCTTTTGTTCCAAACTGTTGCTCTGAATCCTGGTTTCCTTCCTGTCACTGTTGGTCACCTGAATATTTTGCTTTATTTAATTTTGGGTATCTTTCATTTGTTCTTTCAATTTTCAACCAAGCTCAGTCAGTTCTGTGAGCATTTTGGTTACCAGGGCTTTAAATTTTCCATTAGATAGGTTGGCAATCTCCTCATTGCTTAGTTTTCTTTCTGAGGTTTTGCTATGTTCTTTCATTTGGGCCATATTTCTTTGTCTTGGCACAGCTCATAGGTTGTAAGGGGGCGGGGCTTTAGGTATTTACCCAGTCAGGGCAACCATCTTTGCTGTGCTGCCCGTGGGAGAGGGTCCAGAAAGGGAACAATGCAGCTTGCCTGCTTGTCTCTAGTGCACTTTCCAACAGACTTTGGCCTGGAATAGTAGAAGTGTCTCCCAGCACAGCAACCCCAGCTGTAGCCCACAGTCAACTCTCAGTCTCAGCTTTCCCCTTACATCAGTCCCTCTTGGGCAGCTCTGCTGAGCTCAGTGGTCAGCTCTACACCTTAGCCACTTTGCTGCGGTTTTTCTGAGGCCCATCAGGTATGCCTTACCAGTCTGGTTGTTCTGGTTGATTTTTTTCCTTTAATTCCTTGGTTGTCAGAGTTCCATGCAGTTTGATTTTCTGGTAATTTTGGTTGTTTCTTGATTTTGGATTTGTTGTTATCCTCCTTTTGGTTGTGCAAGGAAGTGGAGGGTTTCTACCTATGCCTCCATCTTGGCCAGAACTCCCCTCTGTGAAGTTTTTAAGATTAAAAATGAGACTTTCATAGCACAGAAAACAAAAATGATGGATTTTTTCCTGCCTTCAAAATAAAAGCAGAAAAAAGTACACAAAGTTATATTTTGAACTATAAGAGGTAAAACAGTTAAGCAATGAATACTTTTATTTTTTCATGTTTTAATCATATCTCTATGGGAGTTCAAAACGTGAGCATTCCAGCATCAGTCAAATGGAACTGTGACACACAGGGTTGGGTTAGGCTTCTTTGTGTAAAAGATCACCTAACTCTTGGGAAAGATCTTCAAACAATTCCTAAAAATGTGGATTTTTAATTGAGTTTGAAAAATAAAGCCATAATTTGCACATTGATGAAAGTGATACTATGTTTTCAGAACACATTTAAAGAAGTGGATGAAATTTTGAGTGCCATAAAAAGAAAGTATGAAAAAATTGGGGGGCTGATATTCTACTATCTCACAAGAAATAGATATTTTAAGGACTGACAGAGTCTGAGAATTATATAGCTTGGTCAATTTGATTATATAAAAATGCAGATAATTAGGAATGGAGTGAAATTTTTCCTTCCAGTATATGGGACTTCCTTTTGGTCATTTCCCCATAGCACTACTTTCAATGGGCTACCTTCCTAACCTACTCAAACTTCTTGAACTGGCTGTTATGTGCAGGTGTGGGGTAGATACCGGGAACCATATTGAGTTCTCCCCACCACATATTTGTTAATTGCTATTGTCAATTTTAGGTACAGTCTTCAAATGCCCCTTATGGGTCACAGGCTATGACTACTGTGTCCCTAGGAAATTGTGTTCATGTGAGTGAACAGAGGGTAGTAATGAAGAGTGATCTTGAGATGAAGTTTAGTTATAAATAGAAATGTATTTTTTTCTGTGCAATCACTGTAAATTTAAATTAAAATTCCTCAGGAAAGCAAAGAAACACAAACTTTCCTCAGGGCTCCTCCCCAAAACAGTTAGGATTAGCCTCAGCTGCATGTAACAGAATACCCAAAATAAGAGCATAAAAAATCACAGTGAAACAATAAAAGTTCAAGGTCTATTTCTTTTTTATATAGAAGGCAGTTGTATGAAGTTATCAGGAATTATGGGCTCCTGTCACCTTGATGTTCAGCTACTATGCTCAGCAGGTGATTTTTACCAAGATAGCTACTGAAGCTCCAGTCATCACATCCACCTTTTAGCTGGCAGAAAAATGGAATGGTGAAAGAAAGGCATGTCCTTTTCTTATTAGAACCAATCCTGGAAGTTTCCCAGGACTCTTCAGCTTACACCACATTGGCTGAAGCTGCATCAGTGAGGCTGAGAAGTGTTGTGTTTATTCTAGATGGCCCTGCACCCAGCTAAAATGAAGCATTCTGTTACTAAGAAAGAAGAGGAGAATGGATATCAAGAAATAATTAACAGTCTTTGTCACACACTGCTTGTCTTTTATTAAGGGCAAAGCAAACAAACTTCCAGCAGAGGTGGTCTTATATTACAAGTTTTCTGTGTTTCAAAAGAAGTGAAAATCTGTTCTCTTTTATTGTCTCTCTACAAGTCACCTCTCCTTTTCTGCCCCCTTTCCAGGGCCCTGACCTTAAGGAGCAACTGTGGCCACAGGCCACTCTATAGGACTTATCAGGAAAAACTGTGACAGTCTTTCTAGAAAATTACTTGAGTGTCTTTCATGGTTACCTCCATCATTCATTGTCTTTGAGCATTTTTACAACTCTGTAAGTTGTTGAAAAATGATATTAATGCAAATTATTTTTCACACAGATGCAAATTAGTTGTGTCTGGTTGAATGCAATTGATTTTTAATTCATTTTATATGTATTTTAATTTCCTTTCAGCATTTCTTATCTGCCTACATATGTGTGGTATTTACTGGTTCCCTCATAAACTCATGAGTTAAATAAAATCTTGATATCTGTTCATTTTGTGTGTATAAGAGCCATGTTTATACCTTTAAAAAATTATCCTTGAAAAGATACTTGGGCCTAGTTCTATACCCAGTGTTTTGGTATACAATGATGTTCTTGATACTCTTCACCTCCACCAAACCTATTCCTTAGGTGTCTTTCATGAACTCTGTCATACTTTTAGGAAACAACTTAAAAGGCAACACCAATAGTAATAGTAATGGCAACATCATTTACTGGGTGCTTATTAGCCAGACAGCATGCATACCTGACCTATTTAACCTTCCTCACCCCACCCCACTGAAATGAATATTATTATACCCATTTTACAAGTGTGAAAACTGAGATTTGGAGAGATACAGATTCTCCCCAAATTCCACCTAACAAGTGGAATTTAGCTAACAAGTGGCAAAGACTGGATCTGAGCTCAGGTCCAACTTCAAGCCAGTATTTATTTCTCAGTGTTTGGGGTTCAAAGAGTAAATGGTCTGAAGTGGCCACTGTGCTGTCCTTTACAGGAACATATGTGTATTAACAGAAAGTTTAGAGACCCAAACTTTAACACAAAGGGATGAATCCATAAGTGGGATTTCAGAATTTTTGATGCTGATGATGCTGAGATACTTCCTTAGGGGACAATTTTGATCATTAGGTAGTAGAAAACTAACTCTGCTTAGGAAGCAGTGAGTACGGGGGAGGGCCCTGGGGGCTAGAAATCTGACTTCTAGTCTGAACTATCTTACTGACTAACTATTGGACATACAAAAATAGGGTTAGGAAAGTCTTCATTGTTCGCTACTCTTATCACAGATGAAGAAACTGAAGGCTAAAGACCCACCTCTGAATTTCAGGGCATCTACTTGCTAAAACAGCATGTGGAATGGAAAGGATTCAGATGGCAGTGGTGAGAATGCAAGCAGACACAGTCAAAACAATGGGGAATGTCTGTGATTTGGATTTAGAAGACCTGAGGTCTGAGGGCTGACTTTGCTGTGTGTTGTTACATATGTTACTTTGGCTCTTTTTGCTCTAGGGGTCTCATCTTTAAAATCAGAGATATGTGATTTCTAGAATCTTCTTAGCCCTAAAAATCTTTGACTCTCTGAAGTGAATGCATTGCACAGTTTATTAGTTAGTTAACTATAAATTTTATTACCTGTGAAGAAAAGCTAAATATTTCCTTTGTACTTAAAGTTTTCACATAATTACTTTATTTAATCCTTTTAACAATTTCTGAAGTTGGTCAGGATGTTCCCATTTTAGAGATGAAAAGACTAAGGCCAAGAGGGGTTCAGTAATCTACTCAAATGCTATGTTCGATTCCAGGATCCCTACAAGTTGATTTATGGAGGGAGAAGCTCCTGAACACTTTGGTAAGTCAGAGAGCTTGTGGCCTTAGGGAAGTGCCAAGACCTCGACACTATAATGACAGTTAATCATGCTTTCTAAATGTGGTTTTAGTAACTTACAAGTCAAGACATTTGAAAAAAAATATTGGAAACAATTCTCTAGCTGGGAAGGTAATAGTTGGCTTCATCTTGAATATTGGCATTAATAAATCCTATCGTACAAGTGTGTTGGAAGATTAAAAATGTTAATGCATCAAAAAATCTAGGAGCCTGCTAGACACACCTTGGACATACCCAAAGATTAGCTGACATTACTATTAATATTATTGTTGTTGTGTTGTAAGTACTACTATTCAGTCATCTTGAAATGTTATAGGACAGACCCGGAGAGGGGAGAATGATATACTATTACCGAATGGACCCCCCCTTGTGCTCTGGGGGGGTCCCACCCATACTAGGTTCACCTTTCCTACCACCAGGGAAAGAAGTCTCTCAATGCCAGCGATTGGTGAAAAGGAAAGGGGTTATTTATTTAAAAAAGTTATTCAGACTTAGAGTAATAACTTAATGTCTTCATTAAAAATACTAAAGTCCTTTAGAACACCCACAAATGCACAGCCCTTTCTTCTCCCATTTGCCCTGTCCTGGGTACCATATCTCAGGAAAAGAAGAAGTCAGTGGTTCAGACAGCTCCTTAGTTCTGGCACCATAAACTGTGTCACCTCCGCATTCTCTAGTTAATCCAAAACCATGTGGCACCTTCTCATGGCCCACCAGCAAGAATCCTTTCACCCCTTTTCTTCCAGGCAAAGTCTCACCTGCTTCTTAAGGCATGTGGCAAAAAGGGCTCACCCTAAAGCTGTAGGGTCTCAACTTTTGCCAAAGCCTCATGGTCCCCAAAAGAAAACATGGCTGCTGTGCCTGGGTTTAAATCCCAGTGCCAATTTTCCTCTGCAGCTCCATTGCCGACTCCTCCCACAATCAGTCACACTTGCCAGTACTCCCATATTCTTCCAGTTTTACTGGGCTGCCGTAGTAAGTCCAGGCAGGTGTGACCCCATGGCATGGAGCCAGTCATCTGCAAGCTTTTATGCAGGTTCTGTACCCAGAGGGAGTTGCCTCCTAGTTACATCATGTGTTGAAGTCACTCCCATCTCCCTGGCTCAAAGCAGGGCCACAGCTATTTAACATACCTATGGAACCAATTAAAGGTTATAGATATGTTAAATGACAGTTCTAGAGGTTATCTGCAAGACTGTTGCTATTCAAAACAGCTCTCCATGGCCCTGTTCCATGAGTCCTATCCCCCAAATTACAAATCCCCATTTGCCACCCCCCCCACCTTGGCTGCACGTTGTTACAGAAAGAGATCTGTCCATGAGACCTATCAATAGTTGTCTATCTTTGCCAATAGGCATTCAGTTCCAGCATTCTGTATCAATATAAAAGCCCTACAAATATAACTCACTTATCTCTAATTTAAAATCAGGTAAACTTTCTCTGAAGAAAAACAATCACCTAATAGCATAGAGAAAACAAAATCATTGACTTGGGAAAGAGGCTCATCTGTCTCTAATTTAAGCTGTTGGATTTGATGGAGTGTTTTCAGCCTACAAAACTTCACAGAACCATAGAGATTTTTTAAAAATTCCTTCTTTTTCTTAGCATGAAACTAATGTACCCACATGGTAAATATTTCAAATCAAACATAACTTTTATAAAACGAAAATTGCCGCATAGACTATTTTTCTCTACTCCTACTCCACCCTTCAGAAGTAACCCTGTTAGTCATTTTTGGAATCCTTCTAAACATTTTTGGTACACATATAGATATACTTATACCTATATACCCTTTGAAAAAAAAACTCTAATAGAATCATATAATTCTGTACCTTTATTTCCCCTTAATAATATGTCATAGAAATTATTCTATAACAGTACATCTTTACACACTTTGTTCTTTGAATTTTTTTAAATTTAAATTTAAATTTTTAATTTTAGGGAGAGGGGAAGGGAGGGAGAAAGAGAGGGGGAGAAACATCAATGTGAGAAACATCAACTGCTTGCTTTCTATTCATGCCCCAGGCTGCCACTGAAGTAGCAACCCAGGCATGTGTCCTGACTGGGAATTGAACCAGGGGCCTTTCAGTTTGTGGAACAATGCCCAACCAAGTGAGCCACAGCTCCCAGGGCTACTTTGTTCTTTTTAAGAGTGGCATAGTATTCTAGGTATAAATGCACCATAATTTATTTAATTTGTCCCTTACTGGTTGTTACTTAGGTTATCTGTCCTTTTTCTGCTATTTCAAATCACACAGCAATAAACAGCCCTATAATGTATTTGCATAGTTGTGGGAGTATCACTAGGAGTGCATATGGACTCATAATTGGGTGGTCAATAATTATTGGATGGGTTAGAGTCTTGAAGTTCCCAAAAGGACCAACTGTGAATATTTAACACAATGTTTATATAGGTTTTTCCAGAAAAAGGCAAGCCATTGTTAATATAACAAGAAAATTTTGTACAACATTGATGTAATGTGGCAGTCAAAGAGAGAATACTGGAATGTTCATGCATGAACAATGATGACTTCACTAATCTAGTCAGTGGGGGTGATAGATGCTGTTGAGTGAGGATGTGTATTGTGTGGACCTCACATTCAAAATGACTGAGCAAATAGAGCAACAAATCTGCATCAAATTTTGTGTTACGTTTGAACATTCTTCTGAGGAAACTATTCAGATGATCCAGAAGGTTGCAGCTTTGGGCAACTAGTGGTTGGCAGCTTCATCATGACAACATGCCTGCTCACGCATCACATCTCATGCAGGGTTTTTTGGCAAAACATCAAATCACCCAGGTGACTTGGACCTCCTTTAGCTCAGATTTGGCACCCTATAAATTCTGGCTTTTCCCAAAATTAGAATTACCTTTGACAAGGAAGAGATTTGAGACCATTGATGAGGGACTTCCTGCCAAGATGGAGGCATAGATGGAAACACTGTACCCCCTCCCACAACTAAATTTAAAGACAACAAAGTTTTAGAAACAAAAACGCAGCCAAAACAGTGAAAATTGAACTGTATGGAAGTCTGACAACCACAAACCACTCAGCCAGACCAGTCCGAGCAGACCAAACATTATGACTCAAGAACAGCTCAAAGCCCCAGAGCCTATAATTCTAAGTGACCAAGAAATAGCCAACCTTTCAGATTCACAGTTCAAAATACTGGTGATCAGGATGCTCACAGAATTGGTTGATTTTAGCCACAAATTAGAGGAACATATGGAAGCTAAACTGATTGAAATGAAGGAAAATGCACAAGAAACCAATAGCGATGGAAAGGAAACTGGGACTCAAATCAAGGGAGTGGACCAGAAGGAAGAAACAACCAAACAGAAAAGAAGGAAGAAACAAGAATTCAAAAAAATGAGGAGAGGCTTAGGAACCTCCAGGACATCTTTAAATGTTCCAACATCCGAATTATAGGGGTACCAGAAGGGGAAAAGGAACAGCCATGAGTGGAAACCTTATTTGGGCAAATAATAAAGGAGAATTTTCCCAGTCTGGCAAAGGAAATAGAATTTCTGGAAATCCAGGAAGCTCAGAGAGTCCCAAAGAAGTTGGACCCAAGAAGGAACACACTGAGGCACATCATAATTACATTAGCCATTATTAAAATGAAGGAGAGAATTCTAGAAGCAGCAAGAGATAAGGGGACGGTCACCTACAAAGGAGTGCCCATCAGACTGTCAGCTGATTTCTCAGAAGTTACCTTATAGGCAAGAAGGGGCTGGAAAGAATTATTCCAAGTCATGAAATCCAAAGACCTACAGCCAAGATTGCTCTATCCAGCAAAACTTTCATTTAGAATGGAAGGGCAGATAAAGCGCTTCTCAGATAAGGTCAAGTTCAAGGAGTTCATCATCACCAAGCCCTTATTATATGAAATGTTAAAGGGACTTATCTAAGGAAAAGAAGATAAAAATATGAACAGTGAAAGGACAGCAAACTCACAGTTATTAACAACCACACCTAAAACAAAAGCAAACTAAGAGGACAGCTAGATTGGGAGTGGAAACATAGAAATGGAGATCACATGAAGGGTTAACAACAGGGGAGTGGGAGGAGGAGAAGGGGGGGAAAGGTACAGAGAATAAGTAGCATAGATGGTAGGTAGAAAATAGACAAGTGGGAGGGCAGGAATACTATGGGAAATACAGAATCTAAAGAACTTGTGACACATGGACATGAACAAAAGGGGGGGAATGGTGGGGAAGGGCTGTGCAGGGTGGAGGAGAGTGAAGGGGGAATGGCACAACTGTAATGGCATAATCAATAAAATATATTTTTAAAAATTAAAAAATAAAATATTTTCCAGACCCTCCCCCCCAAAAAAAAGAGAGAGAGAGAGAGACCATTGATGAGATTTTAGAAAATACAACAGGGCAGCTGATGGTTATTGGGAGAACTGTGTGAGGTCCCACGGTGCCTATTTTGAATGGGACTGAGGTGTCATTGTTCTATGTACAATGTTTCTTTTATCTTGTATCTTCTTCAACAAATGTCTGTATTTTTCATATTACATGACTCGATACCTTCTAGACAAACCTCATACCTTGACCAAATGTGCAGACTGATGGAGGAAATATTAAAGATTACTTTACTGTGCTTACTAACATGCAAATATTTATTAGGCTCTTCCCCAAATGGATTATCTCATTAAGCCATTATGGGTCACAACATTATAGTAAAACAAAAGAAAAGATTTGAAAGGGCTCTTGTAAAGTCAAAAGTGCTATACAGATGTCCAGTCCTGTTCTGATCAGCATTATGGTTCTGTTTACTAGGATATGAAATTGAAGTGGGGTTCACCAGGGCCCAAAAGCCAAGTCCTATCTGCTTCATTTCTGTCCCTCAAACTTCTCATCAATTATTTATTGAATATGCTCAAATTTTTTTTCACTATTGGTCCAGTTTCTTCCACCCCCTTCTTTCCCACTACTTTCTTTCAACATGCCTTCACATTTAACAATAAGGAAGCTCTTACTATGTGCTAGGCATTGTGTTAAGAGCCTTAAGAATATTTTCTCATGTAATCTTCTCAACAGTTCTGTGAGATAGGTATCACACTCTTCTTTTTATAGGATGAGAATAAGGAAACTGAGGATCATAGAGGTTAAGCAACGTGCTCAAGATCATACAGCCTGTATTCGGTGAATTAGAATTGATACCTAGATCTAATGAAACTCAAAGGATAGGCCTTTACTTCTATGTCAGCTGCCTACTAACTTGTCTCTGTTAAGACTCATTTCTCCCTCTCCAGGCCACTGCTAGATAAGACTCTATACAATTTAACTTGAGTACAACACTTTTCTACCCCAAAGCTTACAAAGACCTACTTCTCAAAGACTTTTAAACTTCTCATTGAAATGGAAACATTAACCTTTGAACTTAGAACCATACTTAAATTTCCGGCAAAATTGTTTACATGTCTTTGCCCCTCTGTAGTTACAGTAGAAAGAGTTTATGCAGGAGAGTCAGAACAAGATATTTATTTGTTTGTTTATTTATTTATTTATTTATTTATTTATTTATAATACTCATTCAAGGATATTTTCATTGATTTGAGAGAGAGAGAAGGAAACATTGATGTGGGAGAGAAACATTGACCGGTTGCCTCCTGTATTACTGTATGCACCCTGACCAGGGATAAAACCTGTAACTTTTGGGGTTACTGGATGATGCTCCAATCAATTGGGCCACCTGGTCAGCCAAGGGAGAATGATATGTTTAGAGTCAGGCTAACCTGAACTCCCATTCCTACTTCACTACTTAGTTGTGTATGACCTTGGGCAAGTGAGTTAATCTCTTTAAACCCCAATATCCTCAGCTGTAAAATGGAGATACACATATTATTTTGAAACCTCACAACACCACTGGTAATATAAAAGGCCAAGAAACCATTTTTATTGCCTATAATTTGTACCTAGCTAAGTATTCTGCACTTAACGAATGATCAAGGACAGCTACTTGAATGAATGAATTGAACGAAAGTTTTATTAGGTAGACTGGCAAAGAACCAGCTTGAGAACTGGTGGACTACTTGAACAGGTGGACTTTTCCTTAGTCTTTGCTCCACAAAAATCCAATGAGGATGTTTAAGATATTCATCAGATCTGCAAACAAACCAGGAAGTACAGCTGACATAAGAGATGTTAGAATCAAAATTGAAAAGAAAGAAAGATTTTGACTGGACAGACGGGCAGAGGAATGGCCAATACTTGCAAGACAAATTCAGGGACTTGAACTAAACATTTAATAAAAAATTAATGTAGAGTCATGATTTATACTAGAACAGATATGAGAGCAGTTCCTGTGCAAAAGGTCTAAAAGTTTCACTGACAACAAATTTAATACGAGACAACTTTGTAGTGTGACTTTTAAGAAAACTGAAATGGTTGGAGGTTGAATGAAGATAAATGTAAGATGCAGCTCTAATGAGGCCATAGACTCTCTGGACCGTGCCTTAAATTGAATCTCATCTTTAAAAGCCCATTTATTTATAGAAGAACATTTATTCAAAATATACTATGTTCTAGACTCTGGGTACACAACTTTCTTGCCCTTTTCAGCATAAATTCTAGGGGTGTTGGGGTTGAGAAGACAATACACGAATAAGTTATATGAGATATGAGAAAGAAATAAGAGCTATGGAAAAATATACAAGGAAAGGAGCAAAGAAGTGCTGTAAGTATAAGTGGTTACTTGCTATTTTAAATAGTGTGGCGGGGGATGACTTCATTGACAAGGTGACATTTGGTCAGATTTGAGGGCAGTAAAAAATAAGGTAGGAACAGAAACACAGAAATCGATATCACATGGAGGGTTATCAACAGGGGAGGGGGAGGGGGAGAGAGGGGGTAAAAGGTACAGAGATTAAGTAGCATAGATGGTAGGTAGAAAATAGATGGGGGAGGGTAAGAATAGTATGGGAAATGTAGAATCCAAGAACTTGTAAGTATGACCCATGAACTAAAAGAGGGGGGATGTGGGTGGGAGAGGATGTGCAGGGTGGAGGGGAGTGAAGGGGGAAAAATGGGACAACTGTAATAGCATAATCAATAAAATATATAAAAATCTAAAAATAAAAACAAATAAGGTAACTGGGGAAGAGCATTCCAGGCAGAAGGAAACATAAATACAAAGACCTTGACAAGATGTGTGCTTTTCTTATTCAAGAAAAATGAAACAAGCCCTAATTGGAATACTATGCTCAAGCTTAGGCCAAAAATTTACTCTTTTTAACTGAATATAAAAATAAAATATTTGGAAACAAAGCATGTGAATATTACCAAAAGAATTTCAAGACAGTATCAATCACCCACTATTAAAATTTTCTTGATATTTTGGCATATTCATTTCCTGCAAAAGTAACATAAAATAGCAAAGTTGAATTGAGATTTATTTTTTAGGGGCTCTCCAAGGCTCCATTTTTAGTTCCAGTTACTCAATTCTTCATTTCTAGCATGTGGCATTCAAATCTGGGCCTCAGCATTCATTCAAATACTACAGGTAAAGTCTAGTGTTATAAGTGCAAGGTTGCTTTCATATAGTTGAAATCACATATATGTCCCCTTACTTTCAGCTTTCATTACTGTTGGCATTAAGCATTCTGTGTTATATTTATTGACTATTTATAATTCTTCTGTGATTTTTCTGCTTACTAATAAACCTTTATAAAATGTGGCACCTAAACTGGAGTGTTTGTAGAAGATGCTGAACTGAATGATAAAGACTCTGTCTATCATTTTAGGTTATAAATTTCAATGGTACATTGTTACCCAAAAAATGGCTGAAACAATTGCTCCTGGGCCACATGCCTTTTTGCAATGCGACTTTGCTCCTCCTTCTCCCAAGAGGTAGAGTTGATTTTTCCTCCTTGAATTTTGGCTGACCTGTGACTTGCTTTGATCAATAGAATGTGGCAGAAGTGACAATATAATTTCCCAGATTAAGACTTAGAACATTTTTCAGCTTCCAGCTGACTTTCCCCTTTTGGAAGATAGTCACTACAAAATAAAACTCAAGATGTGTGACTGAATGATGAGAGACCAATTGGAAAGAGAGAAGCCGAGTGGAAGAGAAAACAAGTGCCCCTAACAGATAGCACAAAAACTGCAGATATATAAATGGGTCTATCTTAGATCCTTCAGGTCCAGTGGAGTCACAAAGAACAATGATGAGTTGTCTTGTTAACCTGTCCAAACACCAGACCCAGAAAATCATGAGCAATAAAATGTTTGTTTTTAGCAACTAAATGTTGGGGTAGCTAGTTATACAATAATAGATAATTGATACATAATAAATGTGGTTTTATTGTCCTTATTTGAAGTACTGTCATAGGAAATTTGGAATAGACTTGTTCTTTGTTGCCCTGAAGAGCAGAACTAAAACCTACCCCAGGATGGAGGTCAGATGGAGGCAACTTTTTTATCTAGATGGAAGAACCAATAATGAGGTCATGTCAATAATGAAATAAGTTATTTTGTCAGGTAGTTAGCTAATCTTCCCTGAGGGTATTCATAGCTTAGACAACCACCAATCATAGACACTATAATGAAGATGAATTACTGGGAGCTTAAACTACATGATTTCTTTTTTATTTTAAGTGTATTTAATATAATTATACTATTATGGTTGTCCCGATTTTTCTCCCCTTTGTCCCCTCTCTGACCTGTACCCTTCTACCCTCCAGCATTCTCCTCCACCTTAATTCATGCCCATAGGTTGTACATATAAGTTCTCTGGCTTCTCCACTTCCTATACTATTCTTAACCTCCCCCTATCTGTTTTATGACTACTAATTATGCTTATTCCCTTTACTTATCCCCCCTCCCTCTCCCCCTCCCTCTCCCCAGTGATAACTCTTCATGTGATCTCCATTTCTGTGATTCTGTTCCTGTTCTAGTTGTTTACTTAGTTTTTGTTTTTTAGGTTCACTTGTTGATAGTTATGAGTTTGTTGTCATTTTACTGTTCATAGGTTTTTGACTGTCTTCTATTTCTTAGATAAGTCCCTTTAATATTTCATATAATAAAGGCTTGGTAATGATGAACTCCTTTAACTTTACCTTATCTAGGAAGCATTTTATCTGCCCTCCTATTCCAAATGATAGCTTTGCTGGATAGAGCAATCCTGGATGCAGGTCCTTGCCTTTCATGACTGACTACTTCTTTCTAGCCCATTCTTGCCTGTGAGGTTTCTTTTGAGAGATCAGTATGAGATTATTGGTAGTCTTACGAGAATCCTTTTGTATGTAACTCTCTCCTTTCCTCTTGCTGCTTTTAAGATTCTCTCCTTATCTTTGATCTCGGGTAAGTTCATTATGATGTGCCTGGGTGTGTGCTTCTTAGAGTCCAATTTCTTTGGGACTCTGGGCTTCCTGGATTCCGTGGAAGTCTATTTTCTTTGCCAGATTGGGGAAGTTCTCCTTCATTATTTTTTCAGATAAGTTTTCAATTTCTTTCTCTCCCTCTTCTTCTTCTGGCACTGCTATGATTAAGATGTAGCATTCAAAGTTGTCCCAGAGGTTCCTAAGCCTCTCCTCATTTTTTTTGAGTTCTTGTTTCTTCAGTCTGTTGCAGTTGGATGTTTATTTCTTCTTTTTGTTTCAAATCACTGTTTTGAGTTTGGATTTTCTTCCCTTCATTATTCATTCCCTGTATATTTTGCTTTATTCCACTTTGTGTAGCCTTCATTTCTTCCTTCATTTTGCGACTAAGTTGAATCAATTAAGTGAGCATCCTGATTACCAGTGTTTTGAACTCTGCATCAGATTTGATGTAGACAGAAAGATTTGTCTGTCTCCTCATTGCTTAGCTGTTTTTCTGGAGTTCTTTTTTAAATTTATTTAATTATTTTTCAATTACAGCTTTCTGTATATTACTCCCATCCCAACCCACCCCCAACTGCTCCCTCCTCTCTCCCATTTCCACCCTTCTTAGTTGTTGTCCATGTATCCTTTATATTTGTTCTTCTAAATCCCTCCCGTATTTCCCCTGAACTTCCCTCCCCTCTCCGCTCTGGTCACTGTCCCCCTATTCTCTATTTTAGAGTCTTTGGTTATACTTTCCTTGCTTGTTTGTTTTGTTGTTTAGCTTCCTGTTAAAGGTGAGATCATATGGTATTTGTCCTTCAACACCTGGACTATTTCCTCAGCATAATGCTTTCCAGTTCCATCCATGCTATTACAAAGGGTAGGAGCTCCTTCTTTCTTTCTGCAGCATAGAATTCCATTGTGCATATGTACGAGAGTTTTTTGATCCATTCATTTCCTGACGAACACTTAGATTGCTTCCAACCCTTGGCTTTTATAAATTGTCCTGCTATGAACATTGGGGTGCATAGGTTCTTTGGGATTGGGGTTTTAGGGTTCTTAGGATACAATCCCAGCAGTGGAATTGCTGGGTCATAAGTCAGGTCCGATTTTAGTATTTTGAGAAAATTCCACACTGTTTTCCATAATGGTTGTACCAGTCTACAATCCCACCAACAGTGGACCACAGTTCCCTTTACCCCACAACCTCTCCAACATTTGTTCTTCATTGCTTTGTTTATGATAGCCATTCTCACCAGTGTAAAGTGGTATCTCATTGTGGTTTTAATTCGCATCTCTCTGATAGCTAGTGATATTGAACATCTTTTCATGTGTCTCTGGATCCTCTGCATGTCTTCCATGGAGAAGTGTCTGTTCAAGTCCTTTCCCTATTTTTTAATTGGGTTAGTTGTCTTCTTAGAGTGAAGTCATGTGAGTTCTTTGTATATTTTGGAGATTAAACCCTTGTCTGAGGTATCTTTGGAAAATATGTTTTCCCATACAGTTGGTTGTCTTTTTATTTTAATACTGTTTTCTTTAGCCATGCAGAAGCTTTTAATTTTGATGAAATCCCATTTGTTCATTCTTTCCTTTATGTCTCTTGCTCTAGGGGACATATTAGTAAAAATGTTGCTGTGTAAAATACCTAATATTTTCCTGCCAATGTTCTCCTCTAGGACTTTAATGGTGTCACAGCTTATATTTAAGTCTTTTATCCACTTTGAATTTATTTTGGTGTGTGGTGTAAGTTAGTGCTCAAGTTTCATTTTTTTTTTTTTTGCACGTAGCTGTCAAGTTCTCCCAACACCATTTGTTGAAGAGGCTATCTTTACCCCATTTTATGTTACTGCCCCCTTTGTCAAATATTAATTGACTGTAGAGATTTGGGTTTATTTCTGGGCTCTCTGTTCTGATCCATTGGTCTATGTGCCTGTTTTTGTGCCAGTTCCAGGCTCTTTTGATTGCAGTGCGCTTGGAATACATTTTGATATCAGGTATTGTGATCCCTCCTACCTTGTTCTTCTTTCTCAACATTGCAGCTGCTATTCAGGATCGTTTATGTTTCCATATAAATTTTTGAATGGTTTGTTCTATGTCTGTGAAATATGCCATTGGTACTTTAGTAGGTAATGCATTGAATCTGTAAAATGCTTTGGGAAGTGTGGACATTTTGGTGATGTTAATTCTTCCAATCCATGAACACGGTATATGTTTCCATTTATTTGTGTCTTCCTTGATTTCTTTCTTCAGTGTTGTGTAGTTTTCTGTATACAGGTCTTTTACCTCCTTGGTTAGGTTATTTCCAGACATTTTATTTTTGTTTTTGCTATATCAAATGGGATTTTTTTCTTGATTTCTGCTTCTGCTGTTTCATTATTGGTATAAAAAATGCCTTTGATTTCTGGATATTGACTTTTTATCCTGCTGTTTTGCCAAATTCATTTATTAGTTCAAGCAGTTTTTGGGTGGAGTCTATAGGACTTTCCATGTACACCATCATGTCATCTGCAAACAATGACAGCTTTGTTTCCTCCTTTCCGATTTGAATGCCTTTTATTTCCTTTTCTTGTCTGATCGCTGTGACTAGAACTTCCAATACTATACTGAATAGAAATAGTGAAAGTGGACAGTCTTTTCTCGTTCCTGATCTTAGTGGAAAAGCTTTTAGTTTTTGCCCATTGAGTATGATGTTGGCTATAGGTCTTTCATATATGGCCTTTATTATATTGAGGACTACTGCCTCTATTCCCATTTTTCTGAGTACATTTGTCATAAATGGGTGTTGTACCTTATCAAAAGCTTTTTCTGTGTCTATTGATATGATCATGTGGTTTTTGGTCTTTGCTTTTGTTTATGTGGTGTATTACATTTACTGATTTATGAATATCGAACCATCCTTGCATCCCTGGGATGAATCCCACTTGTTCGTGGTGTATGATCTTTTTGATGTATTGTTGGATGCAATTTGCTAATATTTTATTGAGGATTTTAGCGTCTATGTTCATCAGCGATATTGGCCTGTAATTTTCTTTCTTTGTTGTGTCTCTGTCTGGCTTTGGAATTAGGGCGATGCTGGCTTCATAAAAAGAGTTGGGGAGTTTTCCCTCCTTTTGGATTTTTTGGAATAGTCTGTGAAGAATAGGGGTTAGCTTTTCCTTAAAAGCTTTGTAGAATTCTCCTGCGAAACCGTCTGGTCCCGGGCTTTTGTGTGACGGAAGTTTTTTGATTACTGCTTCAATTTCATCTGCTGTTTCTGGTCTGTTCAGGCTTTCTACTTCTTCTTCATTGAATTTTGGGAGATTATGTTTTTTAGCAATTTTTCCATTTCACCTAGGTTTTCTAATTTCTTGGCATATAGTTCTGCATAGTAATTTCTTACAATCACTTCTATTTCTGTGGTATCAGTTGTAATTTCCCTACTTTCACTTCTTATTGTGTTTATTTGTGTCCTTTCTGTCCTTTTCTTAATGAGCCTACTTAAAGGCTTGTCTATTTTGTTTATCTTATCAAAAAACCAACTCCTGGATTCATTGATCCTTAAAATTGTGCTTTTAGTTTCTATGTCATTTAATTCTGTTCTGATCTTGGTTATTCCTTCCTTCTACTTGCTCTTGGCTGTCTTTGTTGTTGTTCCTTGAGTTTTTGCAGGCATCGGGTTAGGTTGTTTGTTTGAAATGTTCCTATCTTTTTTAGGTAAGCCTGTATTGCTATGAATTTCCCTCTTAGGACTGCCTTTGCTGTGCCCCATAAGTTTTGGGTTGTTGTGAGTTTGTTTTCATTTCTTTGTAGAAAGCCTTTTATTTCTTCCCTAATTTCATTCTTGACCCATTTGTTGTTTAATAGCATACCATTCGGTCTCCATGATTTGGGGCATTTTGGGCTTTTTTTCTTTGGGGTTGGTTTCTAATTTGAGTCCCTTGTGTTCAGAGACAATGCTTGGAATGATTTCAATTTTTTTGAAATTGTTGAGGTTCGTTTTGTGTCCTATCATGTGGTCTATCTTTGAAAATGCTCTTAATCTCTCCTCATTCTTTCTGAGCCTCTTTTTTTTTCTTGCTCTGTCTGGGAGATTCTTTCTACTCTCTCTTCTAACTCACTGACGTGGTCTTCTCCCTCATCGATCCTACTTTTCATACCTTCTACTGTGTTCTTCAGTTCAGAAATTGTATTATTCATTTCCTCTTGGCCTTTACTGATGGTTTCTATTTCCTGTTTCATGTTGATATAGTTTGCGGAGAGTTCATTGTAGCTCCCTTGTAGTTCCTGGTAGCTCATTGTAAGCTCTTTGAATTTCCTGATAACCAGTGCTTTGAATTCAATTTCTAATAGTTGACTTGCCTCTATCTCATTTAACATTCTTTCTGAGACTTCCACCCTTTTTTGGGGAGGGGGATTGTTTCTTTGTGTTTCCAATGTTTGTGAGACTCTTCTTGTTAGCCCCGGTTTCTGAAATTGGTCTGTTCTGACTCCCTGGGTTTATGGTGTGAACTTCTGTGGTAGAATACCTGTGAAAATCAGTGGTGCAGTCTCCTTTGGCTATCCTGGTGTTCTCTGATTCCACCTACTCTTTTTTTGTGTGTGATCAGTTGGAGGGGGAGGCAAAATGGTTTCTGATAGCAGGAGAGTACTTTATGATATTTACAGTCACAGCTGGTAGAGAAGAGATAGAAGATCTGGCTATATATAGTGTTAACCCTAATCTTCAACCCAGCTTGCCACTTTTAAGAAAGGATGGAGCAAAGAGAAGTTTCTTGTTGGGGAGGGAAGTCTTGTGAGTTGAATCTAGAAAGCAGTGAGGTTTTGGGCAGTAGGATTTCGAGTTAAGGTGAGAGTAAAGAATAGTAAATAGGTGTAGCGTGTGAGCAAGTAGAGTTAATCACTACAGTAATAGAATTCAGGAACCTGTAAAGTGGCCTAAGACCTGAGAGATGTGTTGTGAAGTATTTACAGTGGTATAGAAAGCAACAAACAAACAAACAAACAAACATTAAAAATAAAAGGCAGGGGAAGGGAGAAAAAAGCAACAAGTTTGGGATGAAAGTAAGAAGGACTAAAACAGGAAAAAAAAAGAAAAGAGAGGAACAAAGTATTGAAAGATAAAGCAATAATAAAATTAAAAAATATATATGATTACTGAAAAAAGTAAAAAAAAAAAACCCCATATACTTACCCTTGTTGGTTTCAAACTGTCCAATCCAGTTTTTCTGATTTCAGCAGGACCCCTCTGTGGGCTGGGTTGTAGGTGCAGGCGCACACCCCCGCACCAGCCAGGCTACCAGACTGGAGTGCAGGGACCCGCCCACCTGACAGGCTGCCTGAGTCCCACGGGATCTGTTACGGTCCTTCCCAGTCCTGTGGCCGCGTGAGAAGCAAGGCAAGCTGCCTTTGGAGGAGAACACCTCAGTCCACTTTCCAATAAAAACTTCTCCAGAAAGCCTGTCTCTCAGCCCAGCCCAATCCCCAACCCAACCGGTTAGGACAATGCTCTTCTCAAATCTTCCCTGCTGGAGGGCTGGCGGGCTGGCGACCACAGAGATCACAACTGAATACGGCCCCCTGTCCTTGCTGCCCTCCCTGCAAACCTAGGCAGACAGGACTCTGCCCAGTGCCGCCAGCCCCACCTAGATAGGGTGGGAGGGAACCAGCTCTCTTCCAAGGACCCCGCAGCCAGCCCATCGCTCTGCCAGGTGGGGTGCCGGGCTCCCGATGAGTCCTCTGTGGCAGATGCCCCTGTCACTGGGTGCAGACGGAAGCCTCTGTGCCCTGACCACTGCGGCAGCGGTGGCTCTGAGGCCGCTAGGCGCTGGCCGAGGGCTGCTGGCCCTGCCTCCTCTGTCCTTGAGACCCCACCGACCTGTAGCTGTCTGGTCCGTCACTATCTCTGGTCTCTTATTTTCATAAATGCTGGGGAATTGTTGGTTGGGGAATTGATTGTGCTGTTCCTCAGTAGATTGCCAGGATTTTCTCCCAGGGCTACGAGAACTGGAGTCACTCTGTCCTACTCTTGCCATTTTCCAATAATCTGTTTTTCTGGAATTTGGGTCATATTTCTTCATTTTGGCACACCAGTTTGGATGAATGTTTCTTTAACTCCTTGCCTATTGGAGTTCCATGCAGTTTGCTTTCCTGGTAGTTCTGGTCGTTTATTGTTTTTAAATTAGTAGTTATCCTTATTTCATTGTTGTGAGGAAGTGAAGTGTTTCTACCTATGCCTCCTTCTTGGCCAGAACCCCACAGTATAAGATTTTTAAAATTCCTTCATATAAGACATTGATAGTGGATGATGGGGAAGGGACAGTCTATGGAAGCTGGGATTTAAAGTTAATCATTATCTCTAAAGAGTTACTCAGAGATGAGTATTCAGTCATTGGAATATGTATGTGTTTTATCTTTTGGGTTCTTATACTGTTTTTCTAAATAGAAGTCCAAATTTTTGTAGTCAGGAAATACTAGTGTCCTTTATTATACTTTTATAATTTTACTCCTTTCTTCCTTGCTTTGCTTTCATGGCTACAGACCCTTTATAACACAGAGGGAAGAAAATGCTTAAACATAAATTTGTAAGCTAGGTATTGAAGAGTCATAAGTCAGCAGCTTCCTGTATCTATAATGGCATGTTGGGGGAAAAATCTGTGACTGTGGTTCAAATAGTCAAATGAAAACTATAAACTCTAAAAAGATTTATTTGGCTCCTACAACCCTGGAAGTTTTGCTTCTGCAGCTCTGGAAAATAAAAGGGAGAAAATAGATATTTCTCAATTATAAATAATGAGAGAATATTACCCATACTTTGAACTTCCAAGACAATGGGCCTGACCATGAGGTTAGAAGAAGGCAGAGCTTATATTGAGAGTTGGTAGAAAAGTGGGATTTATAGTTTTAAGGCTGCAAGTAGGTGGAGAGTAATGTTCTCATTGGAGCTATTTAGGTATGAACTTAATTATTTACTGTATATGCTGGTTGAAGTTAATTGAACTTATATGGCTATACCAGGTATGGATGGCTTGGTTCTCTTCCACACTTTTAGTGCTTCTCTTTAATATTAATTTTTCTCTTTAATAGTAAGATAAAAATATCTTAAGCTTTTATTACATAAGTAACTATGGGATAAAAGTTAAGTTTGAGCCTCCAAGATGAAATAGACATAAAATTCTCAATCAAAGTACAAGACCAAAATGCAATTTTAAAATTATATTTTTAAGAATAGGTTTCATTATCCTTGAACGTCCACCTTTCTCAGTAGTGAATGGAAAGTATTGAAGGTGGGACTTCCTCCTTTAGGTAAAGTCTAGCAAAGGGTTCCTCTGCAGGATGACTCAGAGGGTGTGACATGTGTTTTAGTTAGTTGGGTACATAGTGACTGGGGCCTTACCCTCACCTGAGAAAGCTAGAGGTGTCTGGGGTGTTAGGGTAGAGGTAGCTATGCTTTCCTGTATAGAGCTTGATCAGGCAGGGGATGGGAAAGGGTGTCTTAATAGCCAGATAGATGCATTCGGTTAGAGAACTAGCATGAGGTCCTCCAGGATTTTTTCTAGCACCAACAACTTGAATGTACACACTAAAAGTAAAGAAAATGTCATTCAATTTAGTTATAAGCATGCATTTAGAACTTCTTTTTATAATCATGCATGTGAAGGAAGAGGAACTTCATGGATCAGTTTGAAGATTTACTCTTAGTAGGAACATTTTATAGGAACAAAGACTGGTTAGATAATTGTTGGTACAAAATACAATAACCAGTTAGTTTAAAATCACTAGACTCTTGACTTATAGTCTGCTACCAGTCAACTGGGTGGTTGAGTAACTAGTTTCCTAGAGCCAGGACAATCTTACTGAGTTTATTGGAAAATTGACTAAGTACTTTTTTCAGGAAGGGAATTGTGAATTACATCCTGTAAGATTCTGTCCCAGACCAGGTTTGAATTAATTTTTCTTTTATTTGAGATTCTTAGTGACTAAGGAAGTAATCACAATGATCACAGAATTCAGAGATATAGTTGCCCCAGTGAGAAGTATAGAAAGAGTTGCCTGGTTACAAGACTTCCTGAGGACGCAATGAAAGAAAGAGTCAATTTCAAACATCTGCCATGACCAGAAAGTACAATAAAAGTTATTTAACTCAGATTTTTTTTATTCCTAACTGCTACTACCATCACTGTGGCATATAGTTTCCAAATATGGCCACCAGCAATTGCTCCTATCTCTACATATATCAGGCCCTGCTCACTGAGAGGTGGAGTCTATATCTCTTCTCTTTGAAAGTAGGCTGGCCTTTTGACTTGCTTTGACCAATAGAATGTATCAGAAATTGCTCTTAGGCTTTAAAATGACTGGTATCTTGGACTTTTTATTTACAAGTCAGAGTCAGGTAATAAGTCTGAATATCCTGAGACTACCATGTTTTGAGGAAGCTCAAGTTAGCCATGTGGAGAGGTAATGAGGAGTGAGATACATCTTTGGCCAGAACCCTATTGTTTCAGTCTTCACAGCTAAGGTTCTATCTTGAATGTTAAAGCCTCAGCAGATTCCACATGAAACAAATCTGTTCAGCTGAACCCAGCCCAGATTGCACAATTATGAGCCATAATGTCATTGTTGTTTTAAGTTAGCAAGTTTTAGAGTTTTTAATGAAGCAATAGATAACAAAAACAACTACCCTGGAGGGGTTGGAATTTGGCCAGACATCTTTTCAGGGTTTGGGGGAGTGGTGGTAGGGAAGAGAGGTGATGTGCAAGGTGGGGAAGTAGACCAAGGCCAACCTTCTACATCTTCCCTCTGCAAGATTCCAATCTGAAGCTTCAGCTGGGAATGTTGGAAGTTACAAGGCTAAGTCAAGTGTAGTTTTGCTTCCTTAGACTGGACATTCCAGTTTCTAAATTGAGATTCTTTGGGGGTGCAAAATGAGCACAGGACTGTGTTTTGCCTAAGATCGAGCAGAAATTCATGGGTATTTTCATTCAAGGGCAAAGACAGTAGCTCTCATTGAATTAAAATTAAAGGGGCAGTATGAGAACAAAATAATAGTAAAGTTGAGCTTTCATTACTTCATGAATTATGCTTAATCAAAGTATAAGGATCACCTTGCATATGGCCAGAAACCCAATGACCTTCTCCTAAGGGGAAGCTTACTTTTTCCTGAGTCTAAGACACTGCCCCAGTTTCTTGGTAACTCTGAGCTCCTCACTATGACTATGGGTTCTGTGACTCTTTCCTTTTTTGACCCTTCCACTTTGACCTCTAAAGGGAAAGGTTTCCCTTTCTTCAATTTTCTCAAAGCATCATCCATCCAAGGAAGTTGTGTGTAGCAGCCTTTTAATGGTATAAGCCACCACAGCAAAAACTTAAATTGACTATTATAAATATACATGGTTACAAGTTCAAATTTCCCAGTGGATCCTTCCTACCTTTGATGTTCTCCTATCTCTCTTCTCTGGTATCCAGCCCCTGGACACCAACCTTTCTATTAATTACTAAAGCAGAAGAGTTCAGCTTCTCTCACCTACCTCAAACTACCTTTCATCATACTTTAATAGCCTCCTCCACAAAACTCATTAAAGTACTCTGCTACATATGTGACCATACTTATCACCTTAGGCTCATGATAATGGCTAACTAACATTTATTATTGTTCACCATGGACCAGGCTCATGTATTAAACCATATGTATTTATTCCACATGTGTACATTCCAACAGCCACTTAGTCTCATTTTACAGATAAGGGGACTTGGGTGCAAAGAAGTTAAGTAAACTGTTCAGATCACATAGTTAGGTAACTGAGTCAGGACTCAAACTCAGGGCAATCTGATACAGAGGCCAAAAGCTTAACCACACTGAGAAAGATGGTGGAGGAGTGAATTGAAGCCACACTGACCTCTTTCCAGGACCAATCTGGAATCACAGCTGAATTGTGGAGAAAGCACCCAGAACAAACAACTGAACAATAGCAAGAGAGAAGACTTAAAAACCTTGGTCAGACAGAAGAATCAGATTTAGCACTAACTGACTGGTAAGGACTGTGGTGAAGATTCAAGAGAGCTGGCTGGGTGCCTATAGGTGGCAGTCCTGGATGGATAAATAAGTGGCCAGTTGGATCCCCCTGAGAAGAATAGGGTCTAAACCCTAAGCTGGGATCCCCAGCCTAGAGCACCATATTCCAAAAAGTACACAGATAACAACTGGTGGCAAAAAGTGGCAGGGTTGCTATCTGCCACAGATGGATGCCTGGAGATGCAAAGAGCTGTTTAAAAGGCCAAATGCATAAATTTTCATTTGTAGTCATTTCCCCAGGGCTCCAGCAAAGGTGGACGTAGAGTGGGCTAGAGATGCCTGAGGAGACACTTGGGGTAGAAACTCTGGGGAGAGAACTGAAAGAGCAGATGCTGGGGTCCTGGTGCTCAGTCATCACCCACATGTCAGCAGCCACCTTGCACAGGCAGACCACTCCCTTTCAAGCAGCCATGGCCTAAGGAAAAACAAAAACCCCAACTCCAGCAGGGATTCTGCCCCACACTATGGGGCTTAAGCCAAACTGCTGGGTATAGAGTGACTATATTAACAACTGAGGGAGACAGCCACAGACAGTAGATCCTTAGAAGTCTTTGAGAATATTGCCTAAGGTCAGAAGGGGTCAACATCTGACAACACCAGAGGCAGATTCACAAAGAAAAAACAGTGGTAAATACTACAGGTTACTGAGAAGAAATCCACTGTGGTCTTCACGATTAGCAAAATTTCCTTTCCTGCATAGCTTTTTAACATTCATTTCTTGTCCAGCAAGTTCGTGAATTTTAAGTCACTAGAATTCATACTATAGTTCATTTTCTCCTTTCTTATAACTGTCTTAATCTCTTTACAACCTTATTAATATTGGTTCATTTGCTGTAGATAGTGGGATTGTGTGGGGGAGATGTTTTTGTGGATGTGGGTTTGTTTCCTGGGTTTTTTGGTTTTGTTCTGGCAGCACCTGCACAACAGCACACAAGAGGAGGTGGGTGGAGGGGCCTTCAGTCAACCAGCTAGAGGGAAGGACCCAGGAAAGAATGCCCCAACGACAATCAAAACCCAGTTACATCCAGAGAGCCAACATAAACAGCATAAAGGGCAGCCCATGATCATCAAGTTCAGGAGCTCAAGGAGACTGCATCAAGTGAATCTCACAGGTCTCCTGCCACAGAGTTTACAACACACACTCAGGGAATCAAAACAGATCAATTTAAGAAGCAAAAGCAAACAAGAAGAGTCTCACAAACAATGGGAAGACAAAGAAACCCCAAATGAATGGAAAGGAGGAATCCTTAGAAAGAATACTAAAGAAAATAGAGGCAAATCAACTATCAGATATTGAGTACAAAACAATGGTTTTAAGAAAGCTCAATAAGGTCACTGAGAATTACCAAAAAATACAGGGAAACTATGAAGAAATTACTGCAAACTATATTGACATGAAAAAGGACATAGAAATTATCAACAAGAGCCAAGAAATGAAGAATGCAATTTATGAATTGAAGAACACAGTAGAAGGAATCAAAACCAGGCTAGATGAACCCGAGGGTTGAACCACCAAGCTGGAGGACAAAGCAGAAAAAAATTCCCAGAAAGAGCAAGAAAAGGAAAAAAGACTTGAAAAGAATGAAGAGGGAATTGCAGGACAACATGAAACATAATAATATCCATATAATAGGGACACCAGAAGTAGAAGAAGAGTGAGGGATAGAAAACCTGTTTGAAAAAGTATTGATGGGAAACTTCCTTAATTTAATGAGAGAAAAAGCCACGGATGTCCAGGAAGCAGAGAGAGTCCCAATTAAGAGGAACCCAAAGAGTCCCACTTCAAGACACTTTGTAACTAAAATGGAAAAATTCCAAGACAAAAACAGAATCTTAAAGGTAACAAGGGTGAAAAAGGAAGTAACTTATAAGGGAACCCTGATAAGGCTAGCAGCTTTCTCAACAGAAACACTATAAGCCAGAAGGGAATGGCAAGAAATACTCCAAGTAATGAAAAGCAAAGGCCTGCAACCAAGCCTACTCCATTCAGCAAGGCTCTTGATTAAAATGTAGGGTGAAATAAGGAGTTTCCTAGACAAAAGAAGACTGAAAGAATACACCTTCACCAAACCAGCTCTGCAAGAGATGCTAAAGGAGATGCTTTAAGAAGATAAAGAAAAAGAGTGAGAGAGGAACACAGGTACAAAGGGAGTAAAATGGCAATGAATATGTATATATCAATAATAATCATTTTTAAAGATTTTATTTATTTGCTTTTAGAGAGAGGGGAAGGGAGAGAGAAAGAGAAGGAAAGAAACATCAATGTGTGCTTGCCTCCCACATTCCCCCAAATAGAGATCTGGCCCACAACTCAGGTATGTGCCCTGATCAGGAATAAAACCAATGACTTTTTGGTTCACAAGCCAGTGCTCAATCCACTGAGCCACACCAGCTAGGGCCAATAATAATCTTTAATGTAAATGGATTAAATGCTTCAATCAAGAGACAAAGAGTAGCTGAATAGACAAGAAAACATGACCTGCATATATGCTGTCTACAAGAGACCCACCTCAGAACAAAAGACCTACACAGACTGAAAGTGAAGGGTTGGAAAAGAATATCCCAAGCAAACAGACAGAAAAAAAAGCCAAGGTAGCAATATTTACATCAGATAAAACAGACTTCAAAACAAAGACCATAAAAAGAGACACAGAAGGACCCATCATAATGCTCAAGGGAAGAATCCATAAAAAAGACATAACCATTATAAACATATATGTACCCAACATAGGAGCATCCAAATGTACAAGGAAAGTCTTTGAGGACTTCAAGAAAGATATAGACAGCAACATCCTTATACTAGGAGATTTTAAAACACCACTGTCAAAAATGGATAGATCTTCTAAACAAAATATCAACAAGGATATTGTGGCTTTGACAATGCCTTAGACCAAGTGGATTTAACATACATATATAATCTTTCACACCAAAGAAGCAAAATACCCATTCTTTTCAAATGCACATGGGACATTTTCTGAGACAGACAACATGATAGGACAGAAAACAAGACTCAACAAATTCAAGAAAATTGAAATCATATCAAGCATTTTCTCAGACCACAAGGGACTGAATCTAGAAACCAATCTGAAGGAAAAAACTTTAAAAAACCTCAAATTCATGGATATTGAATTGCATGCTATTAAACACTGAATGGATTAATAATGAGATCAAGGAAGAAATAAAAAAGTTACTGGAAATAAATGAAAATGAACTAACAACAATTCAAAACTTATGGGACACAGCAAAATGG
The DNA here is from genome assembly GCF_014824575.4 of Sturnira hondurensis. NCBI lineage: Eukaryota > Metazoa > Chordata > Mammalia > Chiroptera > Phyllostomidae > Sturnira > Sturnira hondurensis. Next base: position 13,042,362 of record NW_028093845.1, on the reverse strand, counting down.
TCTGGAGAGGGAAGTTCATAGTGAAACAAGACTACCTAAAAAGATAGAAACATTTCAAATAAACAACCTAACCCTACATCTACAAGAACTGGAGGAACAATAACAAAGACAGCCCAGAGCAAGTAGAAGGAAGGAAATAACCAAGATCAGAGCAGAATTAAATGACATGGAGACTAAAAGAACAATTCAAAGGATCAATAATTCAGGAGCTGGTTCTTTCAAAAGATAAACAAAACTGACAAGCCCTTAAGCAGACTCATCAAGAAAAAAAGATAGGACCAAAATAAAATCAGAAATGAAACAGAGAAATTACATCTGATACCACAGAAATACAAAGGGCTGTAAAAATTATTTTGAAGAATTATATGCCAAGAAATTTGAAAACCAGGGTGAAATGAACAAATTTTTAGAAAAATATAATCTTCCAAAACTGAGTGAAGAAGAAGCAGAAAGCCTGAACAGATGGATACTAGCTGATGATATTGAAGCAATAATCAAAAAACACTTTGGCCCTGACTGGTGTAGCTCAGTGGATTGAGCGCGGGCCTGCGAACCACACGATCGCGGTTCGATTCCCAGTCAGGGCACATGCCTGGGTTGCAGGCCAGTTCCCACGTTCCCGGCAGGGGACCAATGAGAGGCAACCATACATTAATATTTCTCTCTCTCTCTCTCCTTCCCTACCCTCTAAGATAAATAAATAAAATCTTTAAAAAAGACACTTTGCATACAAAAGCCCTAGATGAGATGGTTTCACAGGAGAATTTTACAAAACTTTTAAGGAAGAGCTAACCCCATCCTTCACGGACTGTTTCAAAATAATCCAAAATGGGGAAGACTCAAAACTCTTTTTATGAAGCCAGCATCATCCAAACTCCAAAACCAGATAAAGACACAACCAAAAAATAATACTACTGGCCAATTTTGCTTATGAACATAGATGCTAAAATCTTCAACAGAATATAGGCAAACCACATCCAGCAATGCACTAAAAAGATCAGACACCATGATCAAGTGGGATTCATCCCAGGGATACAAAGATAGTACAATATTCACAAATCAATAAATGCAGTGCATCACATAAAACAAAATTCCAAAATTACATGATCATATCAACATATGCATAAAAAGCATTGGACAAGGTACAGCACCCATTTGTGATAAAAATACTCAGCAAAATGAGAGTAGAGGGAGCATACCTCAACATGATAAAGGCCGTATACAAGAAATCTACAGCCAACATCATACTCAGTAGGAAAAAACTAAAAGTTTTCCCACTAAGATCAGGAACAAGGGAAGGATGTCTGTTTTCGCCACTTTTAGTCAGCATAGTATTCGAAGTCCCAGCGACAGCAATCATGAAAGAAAAAGAAATGTAAGGCACCCAAATTGGAAAAGAGGAAGCAAAACTGTCATTATTTGCAGATGACATGATAGAGTACATAGAAAATCCTATAGACTCCACCAAAAAACTACTCACCTAATAAGTATATTTGGCAAACAGCGGGATCCGAAGACAATATTCAGAAATTGAAGGCATTTTTGTACACCATCAATGAAACAGCAGACATAGAAATCAGGAAAAATGCCATTTGATATAGCAACAAGAAAAAGAAGGTACCTAGCAGTAAACCTAACCAACTAGGTAAAAGGTCTGTACTCAGAAAACTACACAACACTGAAGAAAGAAATTAAGGAAGACACAAACAATAGAAGCATGTGCCGTGTTCATAAATTGTATAAATAAACATCATCAAAATTTCCATTCTATCCAAAGCACTTTATAGATTCAACTCAATACTTACTAAAATTCCGATGATATATTTCATAGATATAGAAGAAATATTTCAAAATTTTATATGGAACCATAAATGACCCCAAATAGCCACAGCAATTTTGAGATGGAATACAAAGTAGGAGGGATCACAATACCTGTTATGAAACTATTCCATTCTACCTGATATTGCAAGGCCACAATATTCAGAATATCTGGTACTGGCATAAGAACAGACACAAAGATCAATGGAACAGAACAGAGAGCCCAGAAGTAAACCCAAGTCTCTATAGGCAATTAATATTTGACAAAGGGGGCAGTAACATAAAATGGACTAAAAATAACCTCTTCAACAAATGGTGTTGGGAGATCTGGACAGCTACATGCAAAAAATGAAACTCAACAACCAATTCACACCATATACAAAAATAAAAGTCAAGGTGGATAAAAGACTTAAATTTAAGTCGTGACACTCTAAAACTCCTAGAGAAGAACATAGGCATGAAAATCTCAGATATTCCATGCAGCAATATTTTCACCAATATGTCCCCTAGAGCAAGGGACATAAAGGAAAGAATAAACAAATGGGACTTCATCAAAATAAACAGCTTGTTTACAGCTAAAGAAAGCATCAGCAAAATAAAAAGGGAAACAACCATATGGGAAAATATATTTGCCATGACACTTTGGACAAGGGTTTGATCTGCAAAATATGTAAAGAACTCACACCACTCCACTCCAGGAAGACAAACAACCCAATTAAAAAACAGGAAGAGAACCTGAACAGACATTTCCCCAAGGAGGACATACAGAAGGCCCAGAGACATATGAAAAGATGCTCAGCATCACTAGCCATCAGAGAGATGCAAATTAAAATAATGAGATACCACCTCTCATTACTGGTCAAGAATGGCCATCATAACTACCAAACCTAGTACACTGTTGGTGGAAATGCAGACTGATGCAGCCACTGTGGAAAAGAATATGGAATTTCCTCAGAAAACTAAATATGGAGAGAGGAGGAAGAAGACGGCGGCTGAGTAGGACAAAGGATTTCGCTTCCCTTCATGCCCCGGAGAAAAACTGGGCTGCTCTGCAGAGGAGCACAGCAAACACCCAACAGGGACCCAGCATATGGGAAGGCAGGACCCCAGAAAGTATAGCGGACACTGAATGACCAGAGGTTGAGGAGAGGAGACGACCGCAGATCAACAAGGTACGAGGGAACAGCACAGAGGCTACAGGCCCTTCGCCGGGAAGCGCCAGGGCCCTGGCTGGACTGCATTGATCTCTGAGAGCTGAAGGCGGGCAACAACAACCCTGGGAGAGAACTAGTCAACTGCACCCTCTCTAACCAGCAGGGTGCAGATCGGAAAACACCAGGAGAGATCGGTTTGCCTGTAGTGACAGAGAGAGGAGTGGGCATTGGGAAGCAAACCAGGGAGTTCTGATAACCCGTGGAGTCAGGCTGTGGTTGCCAGTTTGGGGAACTGAGCTCCCCGGCATTCCCAGTAGCCTGAGCCAGTGCTCCCACAGTCTCGGGGAGCTTCAGGATACTGGCAGTGCCCCTGGAAGAACATCAGTCACAAACTCCCTCCCTACCTAGATAGGTGCAGACTGAGAAGCAACGGGAGTCCGGTTGTGGTTACCAGCTTCAAGATCTAGGAGTCCCCGTGCATTCTGGGTAGCACGCATTCCCGGTGGTGCCAGTGGTGCGCATTCCCGATAGCGGCGGACTCGAGCTGGCGCTCCCACAGCCTCAGGGAGCTGTGGGCTACTGGCAGACTGAGAAGCACCAGGGGTCAAGCTGTTATTACCGGTGTGGAGAACTGAGAGCACGGGACTTGAGCCTGTGCTCCCACAGTCTCGGGGAGCTGGTGGCTACTGTCAGCAGCTCCCACATTCTCAGGGAGCTGCTGGCTACTGTCAGGGCCCGTGAAAGAGCGCCAGTGGGGAACTGAGAGCTCGGGACTTGAGCCTGTGCTCCCGCAGTCTTGGGGAGCTGCAGGCCACTGGCAGGGCCCCTAAAAGAGTGCCAGTCGCCAGCTCCATCCCTACCCAGCTGGGCTCAGACTGAAAAGCACAGGGAGTCAGGCTGTGGCTGCCGGCTTGGAAGAATTGTGTGTGACTCACCCTGTGTGTGCAGCCACAGCACTGGGAAAGGTCCAAGCCCAAGCCTGCGAGAAAAGGAAAGCCTGGCTGGGAGCGTGCACCCTCACGCCAAGGCTGGGAAGCCTGGGGAAAAACCTGCTCTCAGTGGGGCACAGGAGAGCAGCGCCATTCTGGATCTTGGGAGGGCACTGGCGAGATCAGCTAAGTTCACTGAGACAAAAGAAAGGCCACACTAATAACCCCACAGGCTGCTGCAGCTAGTGAGACCAGAAGAAAAGGTTTGACCAGCTGGAAACCAACAAGAGGAGTAGGTGGAAGTGGAGAACACCCAGATAGCTGCAGGAGACTGCACCACTGAATCTCACAGGCATCTTACCACAGAAGTTCACACGATAAACCCAGGGAACCAGGACAGATCACTTTAAGAAGCTGAGGCCAACAAGAAGAGCAACACAAACAATGGGAAGACAAAGAAACAATCCCCAAATGAAAGAAAAGGGGGAAGTCTCAGAAAGAATGTTAGATGAAAGAGAGGCAAGCCAACTATCAGATATTGAAATCAAAGCACTGGTTATCAAGAAATTCAAAGAGCTTACAACGAGCTACCAGAAACTACAGGGGAGCTACAGTGAACTCTCTGCAAGCTACACCAACATGAAAAAGGAAATAGAAACCATCAGTAAAGGCCAAGAGGAAATGAAGAATACAATTTCTGAACTGAAGAACACAGTAGAAGGTATGAAGAATAGAATCGATATGGCAGAAGATCGCATAAGTGAGATAGAAGACAGGATAGAAAGAATCTCCCAGACAGACCAAATAATGGAGAAGAGAATCAGAAAAAATGAGGAGAATTTAAGAGAAATGCAAGACAACATGAAACGTAATAATATCCGAATAACAGGAATACCAGAAGGAGAGGAAGAAGAACAAGGGAGATAGAAAACCTACTTGAAAGAGTAATAACAGAAAATTTTTCTAAGTTGAGGAAAGAAAGTCACACAGATTCAGGAATCGCAGAGTCCCAATCAGGTGGAACCCAAAGAGGCCTACTGAAAGACACGTCATCATTAAAATGGCAAACCGCCAAGACAAAGAGAAAATCCTAAAGGCAGCAAGGGAGAAAAAGGAAGTAACATACAAGGGGGTCCCAATAAGGTTGGCTACTGACTTCTCAATGGAAACATTCCAAGCAAGAAGAGATGGCAAGAAATATTCCAGGTAATGAGAAACAGAGGCTTACAACCAAGGCTACTGTACCCAGCAAGGCTCTTAATCAAGATAGAAGGCCAAATAAAGACCTTCCACACAAAAGAAGTCTAAAAGAATACACCTCCACCGAACCAGCTCTACAAGAATTATTAAAAGGGCTGCTTTGGGAAAGGAAGGAAAAGAGAGAGATAGAGAGGAACACAGGTACACAAATGGCAACGAATAAGTACCTTTCAATAATAACCTTAAACGTTAATGGATTAAATGCACCAATTAAGACATAGAATAGCTGAATGGATAAGAAAGCATGACCCACACGTATGCTGCCTACAAGAGACCCAGCTCAGGTCAAAAGACCACTACAGACGAAAAGTGAAATGACAGAAACAAATTTTCCAAGCAAATGGACAAGAAAAAAAAGCCGGGGTAGCAATTCTCATACCAGAAAAAAATAGACTTCAAAAAAAGGGCCATAAAGAGAGACCCAGAAGGTCACTTCATAATACTCAAGGGGAGAATCCACCAAGAAGACATTAACATCGTAAATATATATGTACCCAACATTGGAGCACGCAAATATATAAAGAAAATTCTAGAGGACCACAAGAAAGATATTGACAGCAACAAAATTATAGTAGGGGATTGTAACACCCCACTGTCTAAAATGGGCAGATCTTCCAAACAAAATATCAACAAAGATATTGCAGCATTAAATGACACCCTAGACGAAATGAACCTAATTGATATATATATATAGAGCCCTCCATCCCGAAGAAGCTAAATACACTTTCTTTTCAAATGCACACGGAACATTTTCAAAGGTAGATCACATGATAGGACAAAAACCGAGTCTCAATAAATTCAGCAAAATAGAAATCATACCAAGCATTTTCTCTGATCACAAGAGACTGAAATTGGAAACCAACCCCACAGGAAAAAACCCAAAACACCCAAAAGCATGGAGACTGAATGGTATGCTATTAAACAACGAATGGGTCAAGATTGAAATTAGGGAAGAAATCAGAAAGCTTCTGGAAACAAATGAAAATGAACTGACAACAACCCAAAACCTATGGGACACAGTGAAGGCAGTCCTGAGGGGGAAGTTCATAGCAATACAGGCCTACCTAAAGAAGATAGAAAAATTTCGAACAAACAACCTTACCCGACACCTACAAGAACTCGAGGAACAAGAACGAAGACAGCCCAGAGGAAGTAGAAGGAAGGAAATAAGCAAGATCAAAGCAGGATTAAATGACATAGAGACTAAAACCACAATTCTAAGGATCAGTGAATCCAGGAGTTGGTTTCTTGAGAGGATAAACAAAATAGACAAACCTTTAAGTAGGCTCATATAGAAAATAAGAGAGAGGACCCAAAGAAACACAATCAGAAATGAAAGAGGAGAGATTACAACTGATACCACAGAAATAGAAGGGATTGTAAGAAATTACTATGCAGAACTGTATGCCAAGGAATTTGAAAACCTAGGTGAAGTGGACAAATTTCTAGAAAAATATAATCTTCCAAAATTCAGTGAAAAAGAAGCAGAGAACCTGAACAGACCAATAACAGCAGATGAAATTGAAGCAGTAATCAAAAAATTCCCATCACACCAAAGCCCTGGACCTGATGGTTTCACAGGAGAATTCTACAAAGCTTTTAAGGAAGAGCTAACCCCTATTCTTCACAGACTATTCCAAAAAATTCAAAAGGAGGGAAAACTCCCCAACTCTTTTTCTGAAGCCAGCATCACCCTAAATCCAAAGACAGATAGGGACACAACAAAGAAAGAAAATTACAGGCCAATATCGCTGATGAACATAGACGCTAAAATCCTCAATAAAATAGTAGGAAATCGCATCCAACAATACATCAAAAAGATCATACACCACAACCAAGTGGGATTCATCCCAGGGATGAAAGGATGGTTCAATATACGCAAATCAGTACATGTAATACACCACATAAACAAAAGCAAAGACAAAAACCACATGATCATATCAATAGATGCGGAAAAAGCTTTTGATAAAGTTCAACACCCATTTATGATAAAGATACTCAGAAAACTGGGGATAGAGGAAGCATTCCTCAACATAATGAAGGTCATATATGAAAGACCTACAGCCAGCATCACACTCAAGGGGCAAAAAGTAAAAGCTTTTCCACTAAGATCAGGAACAAGAGAACATTGCCCACTTTCACCACTTCTATTCAATATAGTATTAGAAGTGCTAGCCACAGCGATCAGTCAATAAAAGGAAATAAAAAGCATCCAAATCGGAAAGGAGGAAACAAAACTGTCATTGTTTGCAGATGACATGATGGTGTACATGGAAAACCCTATAGCCTCTACCAAAAAACTGCTCAAACTAATAAATGAATTTGGCAATACAGTGGGATAAAAATCAATATATAGAAATCAAAGGCATTTTTTATACCAACAATGAAATAGCAGAAGCAGAAATCAAGAAAAAATCCCATTTGATATAGCAAAAACAAAAATAAAATATCTGGGAATAAACCTAATCAAGGAGGTTAAAGACCTGTATGCAGAAAACTACACAACACTGAAGAAAGAAATCAAGGAAGACAGAAATAAATGGAAACATATACCGTGTTCATGGATTGGAAGAATTAACATCATCAAAATGTCCATACTGCCCAAAGCAATTTACAGATTCAATGCAATACCTATTAAAGTATCAAGGGCATATTTCACAGCCATAGAACAAACACTTCAAAAATTTATATGGAAACATAAAGGACCCTGAATAGCAGCTGCAATTTAGAGAAAGAAGAAAAAGTAGGAAGGATCACAATATCTGGTACCAAACTGTATTCCCAGGCCACTGTAATCAAAACAGCCTGGTACTGGAACCAAAAACAGGCACATAGACCAATGGAATAGAACAGAGAGCCCAGAAATAAACCCAACTCTCTACAGTCAATTAATATTCGACACAGGCGGTATAACTTAACATGGAGTAAAGACAGCCTTTTCAACAAATGGTGTTGGGTGAACTTGACAGCTACATGCAAAAAATGAAATTTGAGTACCACCTTACACCATATACCAAAACAAATTCAAGGTGGATAAAAGAATTAAATATAAGCCGTGAAACCATTAAAGCCCTAGACGAGAGCATTGGCAAGAAAATCTCAGATATTCCACGCAGCAATATTTGTACTGATACATCCCCTAGAGCAAGGGATATAAAGGGAAGGATAAACAAATGGGATCTCATCAAAATTAAAAGCTTCTGCATGGCTAAGTAAAACAGTATCAAGATACAAAGAGAAGGAACAGCTTCAGAAAACATATTTGCCAATGATACCTCAGAGAAAGGTTTAATCTCCAAAATATACAAAGAACTCACTCGACTCCACTCGAAGAAGACAAGCAACCTGATTAAAAAATGGGCAGAGGACTTGAACAGACATTTCTCCAAGGAGGACATACAGAGGATCCAGAGACACATGAAAAGATGCTCAATATCGCTAGCTATCAGAGAGATGCAAATTAAAACCACAATGAGATGCCACTTAACACCAGTCAGAATGGCTATCATAAACAAAGAAACAAACAAGTGCTGGAGAGGGTGTGGGGAAAAGGGGACCCTAGTTCACTGTTGGTGGGATTGCAGACTGGTACAACCACTTTGGTAAATAGTATGGAATTTTCTAAGAAAACTAAAAGTGGACGTGCCTTTTGACCCAGCAATTCCACTCCTAGGAGTATATCCTAAGAACCCTGAAACAGCAATCCAATAGAACCTATGCACCCCGATGTTCATAGCAGCACAATTCACAATAGCCAAGAGTTGGAAGCAATCTAGATGCCCATCGGTAAATGACTGAATCAAAAAACTATGGTACATTTACACAATGGAATTCTATGCTGCAGAAAGGAAGAAGGAACTACTACCCTTTGCAACATCAGGAATGGAACTGGAAAGCATTAGGCTGAGTGAAGTAAGTCAGGCGGTGAAAGACAAATACCATATGATATCACCGTTAACAGGGATCTAAACAAAACAAACAAGCAAGCAAAATATGACCAATGACACTCAAATATGGAACAGGCTGACAGGGTCCAGAGGGGAGAGGGGAGAGAATCATAGGGGAAAAGGGGATGGACTCACATGAACAAGTATAAATGACACAGGTACAACAAATAAGGGTGGGGGGTGGAAATGGGAGGGAGGTGGGGAGCATGAGCTGGTGGGCGAGTAGAGTTGGGAATATAAGACAGAAAGCTGTACTTGAACAAGAATTAAATTAAAAACATGAAAAAAAAAAGCCAAAAATGGAGCTGCCTTTTGACCTAGCAACTCCAGTGTTGGGATTATACCCTAAGAATCCTGAAAGACAAATTCAAAATCACCTATGCACCCCAATGTTCATAGTAGCACAATTTACAATAGCCAAATGTTGGATACAGGCTAAGTGCCCATCAGTAAATGACTGGATCAAAAAACTGGTGCATTTACACAATGGAATACTACCCAGCAGAAAGAAAGAAGAGACTCCTACCATTTGTGACAGCATGCATGGATCTCGAGAGCATTATGCTAAGTGAAATAAGCCAGGTGATGAAAGACAGATACCATATGATCTCACCTATAAGTGAAACCTAATGAACAAGACAATGAAGCAAATGAAATATAACCAGAGACATTGAAATAATGAGCAAACTGACAGTAACCAGAGGTGAGGGGGGAGGTAATAATGTGGGCAAAAGTGAAAAGGTTGTCAAGGGACATGTATAAAGGACTCCTGGATAAAGCCAAAGGGGGATGGGATTGAGAGTGGGATGTGGGGATGGCTGGGGTGAGGGGGAGCTGGGGGGGATTGGAGACAACTGTATTTAATAACCATAACAAAGAGTGAAATAAAAAACTTAACTAGGACACTAGCACTATCTTTAAAATACCTCTTTATTTAAATGATGATATCTGCAGGTAGTAAGGCCTCATTTCTCAGTGGTCATTGCTGAAAAATATATGTACATTTATCCACCCCTTCTTTAGAACAAGTACCACAGGGGCATGGATTAATGTTTTCCCTTATCTTATTTTGATGTTTAATATGAAAACATTCATGGGCAGATGATATAAACTGTAATGATTTCAGATATTATGAAATGACATTGGAAATATGATACCTCAGTCCTACCATGATCTGTTACTCTACTCATGAGATACCTGAAGAAATAATATGCCCAGGAGAAAAACTGACAAACAGTGGCAAAACAGCAGTTTTTTTTTTTTTTTTTTTTTTTTTTTGTGAGCTATGGCTTTGTTTCCAAACCCCAACACTGAACTTTGGTGAACTACACTGTACTTTAGGGAGCTGGCTAGAGGCCTAGCGGGTTTTCTTCCAAACCAGAATCTTACTCTTCAAAGGGAAAATGGTGTTCTAACGCTTACCTCCAGTACCAGAGGAAAGCAGGAAACTTCCCCTTCTCCTGTGTTACTTAACACATATGTGCTGAGTTTTATCTACCTGCTAGACAGTAGGGAGAGTTGAGCAACAAATAGATGTGAATCATGCTGTTTTGGAGCTTACAGCCTGGTCAGGAGACAGACATTAAATAGATTAAGGCACAATGAAAAGAATAAATTATACTGTGTGCTCTGAAGAACAAGCAAAGAATCTAATTTAGATTGGATATAGAAGGAAAGGTTCATAGGTAGGTCACTGTGAGACTTTAGAGGAGACAAGGCACTAACCAGGTGAAGATTGGGATGAACTGTGTTCCAGAAAGAAAATAGTAAGTGTGAAGGCATGCAGTCAAGAAAAGGTTTAATGAATTGCAAACATTGGACCTTGGTAGGGGAAATGGGGCAAGAGGCACATCAGTGGTAGAGCTATGGGACATAGCTATGGGTAGGCCTTTAAGACTAATGACAAGTGTGAGGGTTATCCCCCTTTTTGATAATGAGACGCACCCTCTTCTCTCTTTCTATATGGTCCCAGTGGCTAAGAAGTTGAGGACATCACACATGTTAGGCCAATCAGAGTGTAAAGAAGTGACCTAAGAAAAGCCAGAATTTATTTATTAAAATTGTGTATTTATTCTTACATGTTTCAACTTCAGTCACCTTGAAAGTACTCTTCATTTGATGCAACACACCTCCTGAGACATTTTTTCCACTGCTCAAGACAGTTTTGGAACTCATTGGTGTTGATGCCTTTTAGTGCTTCTGCTGTATTTTGTTTCACCTGTTTCACATTGGCAAAACATTTCCTTTTGAGGACTTTTGTTATCTGGGAAAGGAAAAAAAGTTGCTCAGGGTGAGACTGGGTGAATACGGAGGGTGGGGCACGGGGCTCATGACATTTTTTGGCCAACAATTGCTAAACACTCAGTGCAGTGTGGGCAGGTGCACTCGTAAATCATCCATTATGAAATGGGCAATTTTATTGAGTCTTCAAAAAAAATTCACTGAAGTAAAATGCAGCCTCTCCCAATGACGCCAGCTGAACACTGATATAGATAGATGGGTTCCTAGAACAGTCACCTAGCAAGGGAAGCTTGTACTACAAGGGGCTGCCTTCAAAATGATAACAGTGAAATACACATTCTGTGTCTTTTTTTTTTGCCTGCCACCCCCTGTATGTCTTGAGGATTTCAATCTTAAGCAGTATGACCAACAATGAAAAATCATGAGGGCCAAGTCACTGTGACATCTTCACACAGAGAGGGTGTTTTATAAGTTTCTGACTGCATTTCCTAGAGCCACTGAATCTTTTGACCTTCCCAAGGCCTGATTTTTCAGCCTTCCTTCAATTCTGCAAAGTTCTTTTGGTTGAAATTAGCCAGGGATAATTTCTGTTGCTTGTGACTGAAGAACAGGCTGAACCGGGTAAAATCCAAAATTATTAATAATCAAATATCATAAAGTCAGCAATATTGACCTTTAGAGCTCAGCATAGGCCATCATGACACAATTTATTTTAAAAAATCACTCTGGTCTCCCTGGTTTCTTTTTTATGTCCTTCCTGCCTCCCACATAACCTGCTGTAATTCCACCAGTTAGAAAATATGATCCATCGAGAATCTTGCAGTTTGACCCAGCAGATCGGTATTCATTTTTGTGAGCAGAGTGAAAAACCTTGATTTTGATACATCTTTCCAAGAGGAATAATGGGTAGAATGAGATGGAGGCCTTGCTTGCCTTTTAAAGTCAGCAGGAGGTTGCTAGAGTGTTTTATCAATTGGTCAGCCCTCAGTTTATCCTTGCATGCTTCTATTTTTCCTATGTCTGCTAGAAGGCAAATTTATCTTGTGATTCTCTGCTTCTCCAGGCTAGGTGGTCAGATTTCTAAGTATCCTAAGGAAATAACACAATAAATATCCATTACCAAAAGTAATCTGTGATTGATGGTACAGAAGAATTTGTGGTGGAAGAAGAAATTTCCCCTTCAGCAACATAATCCTATGAGAACAAATTTTTCTGGGTTGAAGTATGAGCTGTAGGCTTCATTGGTGAATCTGGAGAATAGTACTAAATAGCTTGGGGCCATGGTCAGGAGAAAAGGAACCTACCTCATTCCTGTTGAAATTCCAGAAGGGAAACTGAATGAATAGAGAAAGTATTTGAGTGGCTTGTTGGCCCAGAAATGTCTCCCTATTGAAGGTGCTCTGAATGTGCTGTTCAGCCCACATATAGTTGCCCTCAGCTCACATCTGAGCCATGATCCAATTCCTTGTGGACAAAATAGGGACTTAGAGCTTTCTGCCCTGATGATGGTAAGTGGGAATGGAAAATTATGGTTTAGGTTGCTTTTCTTTTTAGGTATCTGAAGGACCATGAGTTCTTAGAGCCTAACAATGACAGAGTCCATCTTGGTGTCCTTCAAGTGGCCTCTTTTTTATATATGGCAGAACGTGAAACTAAGCTGTAAGTGTCCTCAAAAGGACATTTCAGACTTCTGGTCCAGACAAAATGATATAGAAACATTTCTTCTTGTTCCTCCTAGCACAGTACAATTACACACCATGAAAATAATAGGAAAAGAAACCAGAGGAGAAGTCTGAAAAGTGGTAAGAGAAAGATAAAATGATTTAGAACCCCAGAACTGGAAGAAAAGCACAGCTGCCTGGCATCTTATATCTGTCCACCCAACAGAAGGTGACCAGGCCTAGTGTTTCCAGACCCATAACCTAGAAATAGAAGACATCCCAGGCAGGCTTGTTCCTCCCCTAGATCAAATGGAAGTTTTTCTGACAACCCCAGCAAGCCCAACACCATCAGTTAAGAGGGATTGATAGGGAGCACTGCCAACAGTAAATGTTCGGAAGACAGTTTCTTTTTCTCTACAGCCTTCCCTCCTGAGAGAAATTGAGATGCCCCCTCCCCCCTGAGATAATTTGAGAGATACTTAGAGGAGCAGCACCAGTAAAGCAGATTCCAGCACAAATGGCCCAGTAGGCCAGGAAAACCCCTTGTCCCCTGGGCTTATGATCCCTCTCCACTACTAAGGGGTACCTATCTACCTGGCCTAAGGACACCCCTTCTGCCCTCTCAGGTAACATACAAATGAAAAAAGGAAAATCCCTGCAGAAATCAAGCATACATGTCAAAGAAAAGGATATACAAATGGTGAATAAGCATATGAAAAGATGTTCATATCATTAGTCATCAGGGAAATACATATTGAAACCACAATGAGATATCACCACACACCTATCTGTGTGGCTAAAATAGAAATAGTGATGATGTGAAATGCTGGACAGTACACAGAGAAACTGGATGATTGATACTTTGCTGGGGTGGTGGTGCATAAAGTGATATAACCCCTCTGGAAAACAGTTTGGCAGTCTCTTAAAAATTAATATGCAACTACCATATGACCCAGCAATTGTACTTTTAGGTATTTATCACAGAAACATTAAAGCTTATGTGTCACACAAAAACCTGTGCACAAATATTAACAGCAACTTTATGTGTAAGAGCCCTAAACTGGAAACAACCCAAATGTCTTTCAAATGGTGAATGGTGAAATAAATTGTGATACATCCATACTATGGAGAGCCAGTCACCATTTAAAAGAAATGAACTATTGATATACAGAACAATTTGGATGGATCTCCAGAAAATCATATGTGAAATAAGCCAAACTCAAGAGGTTATATATTGTGTGATTCCATGTATATGACATTTTTAATGACACAGTTTTAGAAAGGAAAACAGATTAATGGTTTTCAGGGGTGAGGGGTTTAGAATCTGCATGTGGGGAGAGTATTAGGAGTGTTTAGAAACAGTAGGTGTGGTTATAAAAGAGCAGCAGGATACTTGTGATGGACTAGTCTGTATCTCCATTGTGGTAGTGGTCACAGAACTTATGGGATAAAATCATATTATAACTAAACACACACATGCGCAAGTGAGTACAAGTAAGATTGGGGAAATCTGAATAAGATAGGTCGATTATCAATGTCACCACTGTAGTTGTAGAATTGTACTATGATGTTATAATGTGTTACCACTGGGGAAAATCGCATATAGGTCACACAGATCTCTCTGTATTATTTCCTAAAACTGCATGTGGATATACACTTATCTCAGTTAAGCGTTCAATTAATTAAGAAGAGCATTTCAGAAACAAGGAGGTAGATGGTGGACACATACCTGGACCCTAGAAAACATAGATGTTCAAGGGAGTGAGGGCCACTCTTCATTCCTAAAGAGGACAGTGACTGTGGTGTTTTCCTTGACAGAATGTGAGATGCAGGCAGCCATGCTTTCCTGCTCTTGAAAAGAGTTAAGAACCTAATGCTTGTTATTTAAATTTCAAAAATGAGGTAACCTGCTTTTGTTTGGGCCTGCCACTAAATGAGACTGTAATTAGTGAAGTATTTTCAGGAGCACTAGGCCTCTTAACTGTTAGTCGTACTGGACCCAGGATGTTTTATTTGTCCTTTTATAATAAGGTCCTTGACAGACACTTTTGTCTTCACTGGATGTGTGACATAAAATCCACAACCCCAAACACCATACAATTTAGAAGAAACACCTTCTGAGAAAGGATGTTTTGAATATAGCATCACATCATTGATAGATTTTAATTATATATAAACACTTAAGTTTAACACCTTGTAGCCAGTTGTTACACTTGTGATTTTAGGTTTCTTTAATATATTTACTCAGTGTGGCAAACGTGACTTATTTTTTAAAAACACTGAGTATACAGGGAACTTCCCTCTCCAAGTCAAGACTGGTTACAGGAGACAGACGGAAATGACCGAACTTGTAATGCTGGTGGAAATTGTCAAGAAGGGGTGATTAGGCAACAATTCAGGGGATCCCTAGTACTCGGACCAGATTCCTTTTCATGGCTAACACATTCCTCCAGCTGCTGGAGACATGGACTACTGAAGGCTCACACATGAACCCCTCCCTGGAAACCCTCAGAGAGCCTCAGGGAATTTTCTCACCCAAGGTTGGCCTCTCTCTCAGGTTTGGCCTTGGGTCAATGACTGGCTGAGTTCCCTGCCTAAATTTGGTACAGTTCTAAGGGGTCATCCCAGCTCCCAAGAACCCCATTAGGATTGGCTGTGGTTTTAGTTGCAACCACTTAGTCAGTATATTTTACCCTCCTCAACCTTTATGAGTTTGTCTCCTGAGGTTTCTCCCTACTGAACATTCTATATGCAACTCTCGATTTCAGAGTTAACTTCAAGGAGACCAAATATAAGACAGTATATTTGATTGGGTTTCCAGAAACCAGCGCTTCAGGGGACTTTGATGCAGGTACTTTATTAGGGAGCTGACCCTAAGTATCAAGGGTGAGGGAGCAGTAGGGTGAAATAGGAAAGGAAAAAAGCCAGTAAGAGGTGCATTACAGAGCTGGTGACTGCTGCGGGTACCTGGGGATTGATCCCTTGGAATATATGAGGAACATGTAGAATATGGCTCAGATTTGTGTCAACAAAAAAGGGAATGCTGGGGCATTTATTCATATACTGCTGCTCCAAATCAGTTAATGGTTGTCTCTAGGCACACTAATCCCCATAACCATCTGGTTGTCCTGTGTACAGATTGAGTTATTTCTCAGGGTTTCTGAGTACACCTTACTACAGTATAAAATCAAAGAGGCACAGCAGGTATTTGGGATGGGGTGCTTGGCAGTGTGCAAAAACACTCTTCCACAGCTTAGCCAAAATCAGAGGTGGCTGAGGGTTTGTAGTGTGGGGAACCCAAGGTATCTTCCACTGAGGGGAAGAGCACTAGCCTTCTTATTTGATGAGTCAGAGGAGCTCCTATATTATGGTTGGGGGTGGATTTCCAGAGTGACCTATATCCTTTCACACTTGTATGTGTGTGTGTGTATATGGCCCAAAACTGACAGTGGACAGAAAGGATTAAAAAAAAGTCAAAAGAACAATTAAGAGGTCTTTTTGTGTACTTGCCTGCTTAGCTGGCTGAGCAGTCATTTTATTGGTCCCTCTTCTCTTCTGTGTCAAGCTAGGTGTGTAAAAAAATAGGTACTCCTGTGAAGTCCTAAGACATCCAAACTGTGTTAAGATCTATTTACTTTCAGGTATTGAAAGGAAAGAAAATAATATTGGTTTTCGCAAAAAAATACACAGGAGAAAACCAATCAGGAAAGCATCAATAACTGATCTTTATTTACTCTGAAACATCAAAATGTGGTTCCCCACACCAGCAGCATCAACATCACCTGGGAGCTTCTTAGAAACAAAAATTCTGGAGCAACACCCCAGACCCGCTGAATTTGAAACTCTAGGGGTGAGGATTAGCACTCTATGCTTTAACGACCTTTCTCAGGGATTCTGATGTGAGCTAAAGTCTAACAAATATGTGACTGATTCCAGATCACTCATTTGTACCTATGATTTCAGCAACCAAACAATAGATCTAATTCATAAAGTTTACTTCAGGTATACCAAGTTTAGAAAAGAAATGAAAACAAGCATTCTTTTATTAGCGCTGCTGTTGAGCAGGCATAGTATGAAGACAAATATTATTTTTTAAATTTATTTAATTATTTTTAAGTACAGTATTCTGTCTATTACTCCCATCCCATCCCACCCCCCATTATGAAGACAAATTTTAAAATCATCTAGAAGATAACTTTTAGTCTTTTACCTCTATAGCCTGCTGTTGCCTACTTCTTTTTTTCCCACACCACAGACACTTACTGATCATCTGTAATGTGCCAAATACTCTTATAGATGATAGGAATATAGCAGGGAGTGAAACAGACAAACTTTCTGTCTTCATGGTGCATGTGTGTGCACATGTGTGTGTGCTGTGTGTGTGTCTGTGAGAAAGAGATGCTGGGGTGTGTGAGAAAGACACTGTTAAAAACTAAATAAACTAAATAGTATATTAGAAGATGGTAAGTGCTATGGAGAAAACAAAGCAGAAGAGGTGGTAGGGTAGGGGGTTGCATTTTTAAATAGTTTGCTTAGGAAGGTTTAGCTGAAGTAACATTGGAATCAAGTTTTGGAGGACATGAGAGAGTGAACAGAGCAAGTAACTAGGAGAATGAAAATTCCAAGGGGAAAGCTGGCAGGATTCAACAGATGTCCTGAGGTGGGAGTGTGCCTCTAGTGTTCAATATCTGTTCTAAACCTATGTAGAGAGAGAATGCTGTGTGATTAGAGCAATTTATTTGCAACTATCTACAATTGAATAGCAAAACCTTAGTAAATTTTGAAAGTGGAAGCATTTCCATCTGTGTTTAAAATAATGATGGTAGCTATTATGGGGTAGCTATTTTATTTATAATATATTTATAAGTTTATCTATACCTATATCTATATGTCTATTTGTGTGGTATATATTCATAAAATGTACATATATTATATAAATATAACTAAAGCTAGGCTGCAGTTTTAAAGAAGCAGGGAACCCTAAGTGGAAGATGGGACACGTTTCTTCTGCTTTCAAACCCTTGGTTTTACAAAATGTCATAGAGACTTCCTGTCAAGATGGTGGTGTAGTTAAACATGGATCACCTTCTTGCACACCACATCAAAATTACAGCTAAACTATAGAACGACAATCACAAAGAACCATCTTGAGTTGAATGGAAGTCCGACAACTACAGAAGTAAAGAAACTGGCAGGAGGGGCACAGACATGTAACGGACTGGTCCTATACCCATGTATGGTGGATAAAAATCTGTGAGTGATATCTTAGGAGCAAGAGATCCCAGCCCCACACCAGGCCTTCCAATCCAGGATTCCAGTACCAGGAAGTTATGTCCCCATAACTTCTGTTGTAAAACGTAGCAGGGATTGAGTGGGTAGAAAAAACTTCTGGAAACCCAAACAATTCCTTTTAAAGAACCCATACACAGACCTACTCAGACTTACTCCCTCTGAGCTCCAGCATCAGGGTAGCAGGTTGCAAGGCACCAGTGACACACGGAGAGGAACTGAAGTTTCTAGCATTAAAGTGAGAGCTGGGGGACAGCTTTCTCCCAGACAGAAAGGTAGGAAGAGGCCATTGTTCTTATTCTGAACCCTTCCTCCAGAAGCCGTAGAACCACCAAGTGTGTGCCACATGTGAGACTCTGTCAACCTGGCTCAGGTGGTTGGTTCTGCCATGGTGATCCCCTGAGGCTCTGCCGCAACAAACCTACTGGCCCACTCAATCTGTTAACAGTGGCTTTTCCATGTGAATGGCTGGTATTGGCTCATGATTCACAACCTCCTAAATTCTCTCAAAGAAGCAACACTTCCCCTCAGCAAGTCCCTACACCCTGTACTTCTTGCTAAGTGTCCCCAGGCCTGGCACTAGCAGCAGCTAACCTAAATTTACAGCTTGGCTTCACCTGGGAACCTCTAAGCCCAGCACAAGTAGCAGCCATATTAGACTGCTTTATAGCTTAAGCAGGGTGGCCCTGGGCAAAACACAAGTCAGGACTGACCTTGGCCTGCACCACCTGGGAAACCCCGGAGCCTATGAACCCAGTGGACAGCTATGGACCACGTCAGAGCATTGCCACATTGTTCCTGCATAGCTGATCCTTTATGGAGGGTGGAGGTTGGTGGAAAGTGGTCAAAGCTAGTCCTTGCAGCTGACTATCCTGGGTAAATCCTTTCTACTGGCCTGCCAAGAGCAATCAGTGCTCAACTACTAGAGGAGAGTATACTCAGCCCACACAAAATGTGGACTAGAGTACCTAGCTTGGGTGATACAGGAGGCTGGGCCACTGGACCCTCCAAAATATCTACTACATTAGGCCACACTACCAAAACAAGGAGTCATAGCAGCTCTACTTAACACATAGAAACAAATATAGGGAGCTGCCCAAATGAAGGAACAGATAAAAACTCCAGAAAAAGAGTTAAACAAAATGGAGATAAGCAATCTATCAGATGCAGAGTTCAAAACACTTGGTTATAAGGATGCTCAAGAAACTTAGTGAGGACCTCAACAGCATAAAAAAGATCCGCCCTGGCTGTTGTAGCTCAGTGGATTGAGCACAGACCTGCATACCAAAGAATCGCGGTTCAATTCCCAGTCAGGGCACATGCCTCGGTTGCAGGTCAGTTCCCAGCAGGGTATGCACGAGAAGCAACCATACATTGAGTTTTCTCTCCCTCTCTCCTTCCCTTCCCCTCTAAAGATAAATAAATAAAATATTTTTTAAAAGATCCAGGCAGAAATGAAGGATACCCTAAATGAATATAGAACAATTTACAAGGAAACAACAGTAGAGTAGATAAAGCTGAGAATCAAATCAATGATTTGGAACACAAGGAAGCAATGAACACTCAATCAGAACAAGAAGAAAAAAGAATCCAAAAAAAAGGAGGGGGGCGATAGTGCAAGCAGCCTGTGGAGCAACTTTAAGCATTAAAACATTCACATCATAGGGATGCCTGAAGGAGAAGAGAAAGAGCAAGCAATTGGAAATCTCTTTGAAAATAATGAAAAAAAAACCTTCCATAATTTGGTGAAGAAAATAGACGTGCAAGTCCAGGAAGCACAGAGAGTTCCAAACAAGATGAATGCAAAGAGGCCCACTCCGAGATACATCATAATTAAAGTGACAAAGGTTAAAGATCAAGAGAGAATTTTAAAAGTCCCAAAAGAAAAGCAGTTAGTTACCTATAAGATATTTCCTAAAAGACTGGCAAATGATTTCTCAAAAGAAATTTTGCAGGCTAGATGAGATTGGCAAGACATACAAAGTCATGAAAAGCAGGGACCTAGAGTCAAGATTGCTCTACCCAAGGAAGCTAGCTATAATTTAGAATAGAAGGTCAGATAAGTAGCTTCCCAGACAAGAAAACACTATGATGATTTGGTTCATCATAATCAAATCATTATTATATGAAATGTTAAAGACACTTACTTTAAAAAGATCAAAACTGTGAACAATAAAATGGCAATAAAACATACGTATCAATGATTGAATCTAAAAAACAAACTAAGCAGTCAAGAACAGAGACAGAATCACGGATATGGAAAGTGTTTTGTTGGCTCTCAAACTGTTTTGATTGGTGTGTGGGGGAATGGGTGAAGAGGTGAAGAGATTAAGAAGTACAAATAGTTAGTTACAGAATAGTCATGGGGATGTAAAGTACAGTATAGGGAATGGAGTAGCCAAAGAACTTATAGAATGACCCATGAACATGCACAGTGGTGTGGGAATGGCCTGAGGGAGCAGGGGGCAAAGAGGGTAAAACTGGGACAACTGTATCACCATAGTCAATAAAATACAATTTTAGCCCTGGCTGGTGTAGCTCAGTGGATTGAGTGTGGGCCTGGAAACCACACGATTGTGGTTAGATTCCCAGTGAGGGCACATGCCTGGGTTGCAGGCCAGTTCCCAGCAGGGGACTCATGACAGGCAACCATACATTGCGATTTCTCTCCCTCTCTCCTTCCCTTCCCCTCTAAAGATAAATAAATAAAATCTTTTAAAAAATACAATTTTGAAAAATGTCATGGAGATTTCTGAACTCATGTTCAATGATGCAAGCTCTGAGACCAATAGAAATTATAGATAGTGATTGTGGCTGGTTTGCCAGCCTTGCGCCAAAATTTCCTTGCCTTTGTGGCTTTATTTGTTTATTTATTTATTTGTTTGTTTATTTATTTATATTGAATTTGTTGAGATGACATTGGTTAACAAAATTATATAGGTTTCACGTATATAATTCTATAATACATTATCTTTATATTGCATTGTGTGTTCACCACCCCAACTCACTTTTGTGGGTTTAATTGTGTGTCTTTAATTCACTTTCATCTAACTTCAGGCTTTACCATTTTCTTATCATGAATACCTTTTTTGGAAAAGTTATAATGCAGTGCCTTAATTGCAACCCTTTTCTTTTGGTTATGTAAGAAAATTAGTACAGATCTCAGGGTGGATAATTCCACCGCAGCTAATAAATCAGGCTGTTCTCTACATCAAGACAAATAGCAGTTGGGGCTGGAGAGTTGGACTGGTAATAACTACAGGAG
The DNA here is from genome assembly GCF_014824575.4 of Sturnira hondurensis. NCBI lineage: Eukaryota > Metazoa > Chordata > Mammalia > Chiroptera > Phyllostomidae > Sturnira > Sturnira hondurensis. Next base: position 13,020,798 of record NW_028093845.1, on the reverse strand, counting down.
AGCTTCAAGTGATTGTGAAAGGAGCCTGCTGATGTGCAGTTTTGGACTTTCTCATGTCAGCAATAAATGTCTTGATACAGGTTAAACAAAACTACCTCTGCTTGGAAGTAGCATGCCTCAGCACACTCTTTCATAACAGTTTGCCAGAAATGATGATTTATTCAGTGGATTAAGCATAGGGGCTACTTTTCTATTCATTTGTAAGGCAGACTTCTGCTTCAACATAGTGGGCAGGGTTATTCTCTCCATACATTTCCAGATACCTCCTTGGACTTGTGGTACTCTGTCAACAGGTTTACAGAAAATCTGTGAAAATTAATTAATGTGTAGCTTACAACTACTGGGTTCTGGGTGTTTATTCAACACAATAAATGGTAAGCAGTTCAACACTGAACAATACACTCCACCTTGGCCACAGAGAATTTAACATTTGAGAGGGTGTTTAAGAAAGCTTGTGTGTGGAGGTTTCAGAGCAGATTTGACTAAAAAGCAGGGTGAGATTAGACCTGCAATTCTGAGTTTTTCAGGTATAAGAAAGTTTATTTTTAAACATCTAAATATTTAGAGAAACTGCTGGCGGTGGCTGTTTTTTAGGATCCATTGACTGAGAAAATATATAACAAATATGATTATTCAAAAGCATTACTTAATTTACTTACTTAGACTTTTAATTTTACTCATAACAACAGCATCTACAAATAATTTGAAAACAAAACAGTAGCCCAAGTATGTGTGAGGTATGTAGTTTATTTAACTAGTCCATAGATGAGTTAATAGTTTTCAACCAATTCTACTCCCACAGGCTAACTGTTGGAAATTTAGGATTAGATGGCTTTGCAGAGTGAACTCTTTTATACTTAATAGCCAACCCTATAATTCCATCTCCAACAACAGAGTTTGTTGAATCCCTTCATTGGCATTCTGGAGTTAGAGGAATAAGTACAAAAAATATCCTTAAAACAACTGTAATAGTCTGCCCATTCATGGTAACAGGGAGAAACTAGAATCCAACTGGGGTCATTGTGCAAATTTTTCAGCCTGGTGTCACCATGCCAGGTCCACATTGCATTGCCAGAGAGTCACCAAGCTTTGTTTAGGGTGACTTCCTACTGTTTCAACATCATTGAAGATTTATTTAAGTTTTAATGTCATTCTGTTACAGTGTCATCATTTATACTATCCCATGAGGATCTTCTCTTGCTTGTGTTATCTATACATGGAAGAGAACAAATGTCTCAGTATGAATTTAATGCTGAAAGGACAACAAAATTGGAATAAAGGCTTCACTGACCATGTTGGTAAGACTTTATTTTATACTTAAAATCAAATCATTTGCAAACTTGAATTTCAAAACAAGAAATTCACTCTTTCTAAAAATGTCAGTGAAGTGGGTTTGGAATAACTCCAGTTGCTTCTCTCTCTCCAGTGATGGGTATGGGTGTTTTATATATCCTGCCATGAGAAGGACTCATGCAGACCTTTCAAAGTTAATTAAAAAGCCTTCCATGGGCTGCCAGGTTTGGGCAGCAGCATTTCTCTGTAACCTTTTGTACCAGATTCAATACCTCTGACAATAAGGGATGTTGCCAAATTTAAAATGAAGTGCTCAGAATAAATTCAATAAGCTGTACAATTCACTCAGCTTTCACAGTGACTCCTGTTTCTGGTTCAACAACAGCCAGAGGATTGATAGAGACTTAACTCCTTCCACTGAATACCTGCTTACTATTCTCTTTTCAATAACACCTCCCACACCTTGCCCACACACCTACAATTCTTCCAATCACAGGAGAATGCTGACCAACATGTCATGGGTGCACTCTGACAAAAAGGTTCCCTGTTATATGCAGGCTGGGAAGTATGACATACCAAATTTGTAATGCACAGTAGTATATCAAACCTTTTGAGCATTTCTGCAGAAAACTGATTCATTTTGCTTAACACAGTGTTTCTTCAGATATGTTTGACCATACTGCCTATTTTTTCTAATAACCTTTAACAGCCTCCCAAAGAGCTCAAAATATCTCACAAAAGACTGAGTCAATGGTTCTGTGAAAATGAACCATTTGACATGTCTTGTAAAACTTGTGGTTTCCTGCAATCAGTGCAAAGTATATAACCCCACCACAGCATACCGAGAGGGGGCTGAGGAGGGATATTTGGTGAGCATAAATTTTGAGTTTCCCCCTTTTGAGACTTGCTGTGGTTCTTGGCAATGAAATATTCTGCCTGTTTGAAGAAGGATTTGGCCAGGTCACAGGACTAACCTCCTCATGCTCCCAAATATATCACCCTAAAATACCACTTGTATATGTGGTTACAAAAGTTGTCTTTAGCAAACTATATCATCATCATCTGTCATCTGGCTATAATTTCTGCTCCCCCCAGTGCCATTTTGCTCCTTTGCCCACTGTGTATATAATAATAAGCAAGCATCATCCACATACACTGGCACTGCAACTACATAAGGAAGACCAGACAATGGGCACACATGCTTGCTTAGTTCCTTATGAGGTTTAAGTGAAAATCAGGACAGTGTCTGGCCAAGGTGGACTCTAGAACTAGTGCTCCATGGAGCACATTTTGACCTGTAATTACTGGTTCCCAAACACCCATCTGGGTAAGTACAGTTTAAAGAACACTGAACACAATTAGAATTTTTTGGTAAGGGCAGAGTGAGGATCCCAGTAGGAAATAAGTGGCACTCTCAGAAGGATTTAATGGAAGTGTTTAATAGAGAGCTTACTGAGGTGGAAGAAGGGTTGAGATAATCAAAGGAAATGGGAAAGCACCCAGAAAATAACAATTTCAGGAAGCTGTTCTACCCTCAGACTTCTCACTTTAAAGGCAATTCATCATTTTTCATGAAAATAAAATTAAATGACAGAGTTTTAAATGACACATTCGAAAGCCACACCAAAGTCAGGTAAAAATCTGAGTTTCTTGAAAGGAACCATGTCCAACGACAGATTTGAAATTAAGCCTCTGGCTTATTGTAGGTAAAGGAAATAATAATTATAAATAGTTAACCATAGGCATGTATGGGCCATCTCTTGAGAACAGAGAAAACCTTGCAGAAGTTTAACTATGTACTACTTTTGACCTTCATCCAACTCCATCTTCATATTGGGCAACAGAAACAACAAAAGGGAAAAAGAATTTCACAAAGACTAGCCTGAGCAGTCTAGATACATAGCACAAAGAATCATTACAAATTGGTACACTTGTAATCTCATCTCTTCTAGAGTGAGAAAGAAGATGAGTAAAGGTAACTAGTTCACACAAGGAATGCAGTACCCATGTGATTAGAATTCTGTATGGGTACAGGTGCATGAGTTTTTTCAAATTAAATAACAACAGCGAAGCACAGTTTGCTAGCTATATAAAAATGTTGATTTTGAAATAAATATTAAACTAACCCAGAATAAGTTTAATCAACTTTATTTGTATAAATTCATACATTTAGTTCAAGTGCTGGTCATTAATCAATTTTTGAGAAAGTTGATATGAATCTTGACATTTTGCAGGTTGAGTGGGATCTACACTTCTTTTTTTAAGATTTTATTTATCTTTAGAGGGGGAGGAAAGGAAAGAGGGAGAGAAACGTCAATGTATAGTTGCCTCTCGTGAATCCCCTGCCCAGAACTGGCCCTCAACCCAGGCATGTGCCCTGCCTGACTGGGAATTGAACTGCACTCCTTTGGTTTTCAGGCCCACGCTCAACCCACTGAGCTATACACCAGCCAGGGCCGACCTACGCTTCTTAAAAAGAGTCTAATTAAAGTAGTTTCTGATTCATTTGTCACTTCTAGATCATTGTTCACTTCCTATCTTTCTTTGAGGGTGTATTAGTCTCTCATTTTTACCTTAGAACTATCTGTTACCCTTCTGTGTACTCATTTACTAAACATTTATTAGCCCCTATGTCACAGTTTTCATACCCATTATTATGGGGGTAAATTAAATGTTCCATAAAGGACCCTTTAACACCCTGGCTGCTCTGTTCTTTGACCTCTTCATATTCAATGGCTTTCTTTCCCACTCTCCCTCAGCCACCCAATTCCATAGTCACAAGGACACCATTATCAGAAAACCACACGAACTGTACGTTTACTCATTAAATACCTCAGTCTATTTTTAATTTTCTGACTTTCCAGTTTATTGCTCAAATACGCCCTCAATCTGTTGACTTTTCCATTTTCCCTCCTATATACTACTTTCCTCCTGATCTCACTGCACTCTTTATTCAGTATACAAAAGGTCTGTATATAAAGTATCCAACCATGTAATAATGGAAAATGGAAACATTTATTGAAGAAAATACAAGATACAAGAATCATTGTACGTAAGAAAATGATGCATTAGTCCCCTTCAAAGTAGGCACCTTGGGAACTCACACTGTCCTCCCACTGTCTCTTCCACTGTTCAAAACACTCTGCAAAATCCTTTGTTGCAGGGGTCACTCATTGCACACTCATTTTCACCGGGGGCCACATCAGCCTCGTGGTTGCCTTCAAAAGGTCAAAATAATTTTAGGACTGTATAAATGTAACTACTCCTTAACTGTTAAGGACTTGAAATTACATTTGGCCCTTTGAAGGCAACTGCGAGGCTGATGTGGCCTCTGGTGAAAATGAGTCTGACGCTCTTGTTTCACAGGAATCACTGTCAGCTACTCTGTCATATTTTCCTGAATCTCATCAATGGACTGAACTCTCTTTCCTTTCAAAGGTGATTTTAGTTTGGGAAAAATCAGAAATCATAGGATGTCTAATCTGGGTTACACGGAAGCTGAGTCACCGGGATGATTTGATGTTTCACCAAAAAAACTCTGCAGGAGACAGGATGTATAAGTGGGCACACTGTCATGATGGAGCTGGCGATCAGCAGTTGCCCATAGCTGTGGCCTTCTGAGTTATCTAAATAGTTTTGGCAGAGGAATGTTCAAGCTTAACATAAAATCTGATGCAGATTCATTGCTCTATTCACTCAGTCATTTTGAACGCAATGGCCACATGGTACACATGCTCACTCAACAGCGTCTATCTTCCCCACTAACTAGCACAGAGAAGTCATCATTGTTCACACGTGTGCATTCTTGTCTAATCTCCTTGGCTGCCAGGTTACATCAATGTTGTGTAAAACGTTCTTGTTATATTAGCAATGGCTGGACATTTTCCAGACAGACCTGGTACATCTTCAAATCCCAGGGATTATGTATCTTTTTAGGGGGGCATAGTTCATGTTCAACTTAAACAGTTCCTCTTGAAACTGAGCCACACTTATAAAACAGGTGCTTAATAATTCAGATACATTGTGAGGTTTTTTTCAAAGAAAGCTATGAAAATTGAAAGTATAACAATGCATAAAAGTGTGCGACTCTTCTGAAATTGCAATTTTATTTCTACATAACAGGTATATAATTTTAAAAGTCTGGTAAACTATATCAAATTAAGTGAAATCTATGCAAAATAAATGCAGTCTTTTAAAAAGATTTTATTTATTTATTTTTAAAGAGAGGGGAAGTGAAGGAAAAAGAGAGGGAGAGACACATCAATGTGTGGCTGCCTCTCATGCGCCTCGCACTGAGGACCCAGCCCAGCTGATTAATAATCAAACCAGTGATCCCCTAGTTCACAGGCCGGTGCTCAATCCACTAAGCCACACCATCCAGAGTAATAAATGTAGTCTTAATGCCAATTTTCTCAATCTGTTTGAATATGAAAACTTGCACCTGACTAAACAGCCAGATATGCTTTCCCTCATCTCTGTAGAACTTTTGTATAGAAAAATACTTAATCTGTAGAATAATTTGGGTGGCTGGATAATATATATTTGCTGAAGAGATCTTCTGTGTGGCATATTTTGACTTACCTTTCTAGATTTTCAATGAGGATACCCACATGAATAAATTAGCAGTTTTTGACAAGTTCCTTCATGTCTTATGCAATGGAACTTACTTGAAAATTTAATAGGATAAAATTCTCCTTACAAATGCTGTAGTGGAAGAAATGCACAACTACCTTCCGTTTTTACTCAAAAAAATATATAACCATATGATTATTTAAATAAGTGCAGTTGAATTTAACAAAATCCAACATCCATTCATGATAAAAATTTCAACAAAATGGAAATAGAAGGAAACTTCCTCAGCCAGATAAAGAGGATGTATAAACACCTTACGGCTAATATCATACTTAATGGTGCAAGACTGAATGCTTTATTCTGAAGACTGGGAACAAGGGAAGTATTTCTTTCCATTTTAAGGAAAGTATTTATTCTCTTCCCCTTCCTATTACACATCATGCTTTAAGTCTTAGTTCAATAAGTCAAGAAAAAGAATAAAAATCATCCATGTTAAAAAGGCAGAAGTAAAACTGTTATTAGAAGACTACATGAATTAGTATGTAGAAAATGTTAAGCTATCCACAAAAACAACTTCAGTGAGGTCATAGGAAAATATATATATATTATATATATGTACATATGTTTATAACTTCTATTTACTAGTAATGAAATATCTGAAAAATAAAATTAAGAGAAAAATCTCATTCACAATAACAAAAAATACTTAGAAACAGATTTAACAAAAGACCAAGATTTCTAGAGTGAAAACTCCATCACTGAAAGAAGCAAAAAGAATCTTTTTTTAAAGATTTTATTTATTTATTTTTAGAGAGGAAAGGAAGGAGAAAGAGAGAAATATCAATGTATGGTTGCCTCTGGTGTGTCCCCTGCTGGGAACTGGCCTGCAACCCAGGCATGTGCCCTGACTGGGAATCGAACCGCGATCGTGTGGTTTGCAGGCCCGAGCTCAATCCACTGAGCTACACCAGCCAGGGCCAAAAAGAATCTTAATAAATGAAAAGAAATTGCATGTTTACAAATTGGAAGACTCAATGTTATTAAGATGGCAATTCTTTCTAAATTGACCTATGAATTTAATGCAATCTCTATCAAAATTCTATCTTGCTTGCTGTTTTTTTTTTTGTTTATTTTTTTGAAGAAATGGACAAGCTGATCCTAAAATTTATACAAAAATGCAAGGGACCAGAATAATCAAACATGTCTTGATAAAAAGCAAAGTTGGAGAACTTATATTTCATTATTTCAAAACTTAGTATAAAGGTACAGTAAGCAAGACAGCGTGGTACTGATACAAGTACAGATATATTGATCAGAGGATAGTTTAGGGACAACTAGATAGTCACATGCAAAAGAATGAATTCAGGCTCTTATATAATGCACAGAAATTAATTAAAATGAATTATAGACCTAAATGTGAGAGCTAAAGCTATAAAACTTTTAAAATAAAACCAAAGTAAATTTTTATGACCTTAGGTTAGACTTTCTCAAAGTAAAAACTCAGAAGACACCATTAAGGAAATGAAAGAAGTGTTAGACTGGAAGAATATTTCCAAATCACATAACTAATAAAGGGTTCTAATCTAGAATATATGAAGTACTCTTGTAACTCCATAATAAATAATAAAAACAATAACTCATTATAAAAATAGCAAAATGAAAATATGATAAATTGATCCGAATACATATTTCTCCAAAGAAATTTTACAGATAGCCAATGAATACATGAAAAATTGCCTAATATCATTAGCCATCAGAGAAGCAACCCAAATGTCTATCAACTGCTGAATGGATAAGCAAAATGTGGTGTGTCCACACAATAGAATACCATGGGACAAAAAATGAATGAAGTATCAATACATGTTCCAACATGACTGAACTTCAAAAATGTTACGCAAAGTGGAAAAAGCCAGTTGTGAAAGACCACATATTGCCTGCTTCTATTAATATAAAATGTTCAGAAGAGGTAAATACATAGAGACAGATTAGTGGTTGCCAGAGGATGGGTGTGGGGTGGGCCAGAAAATGAGGAATGATTGTTAATTGGTGTGGGGTTTCTTTTGGGGATAATGAAATGTTCCAGAATTAGATAGTAGTGATGGCTTCATAACTGTAAATTTACTAAAAGCTATTGAATTATACTTGAAAAATAAGTGAATTTTATGTTTTTAAAATTATACCTCAATAAAGCTATTAAAAATAAAGATAGCATTTGAATAATGCCTTCATTACCAGGGCCATTTATGTAGCAAGTGAACACAGTTTTTTTTTTACAGTAGGTTAGACTCTAAAAACTCCCTATTTGTGTACTGTTAGTCACTTGTTTTTGTGAGCAAACTAAGCAATAGACTTTCTTTCTTTGTTAGTTATTTTTCTCCATTAAAAGCCTAGGAGGAATCTTTTCCAGGGTCAAATGGATTGCATTTGCTGTGTGATGGTTAAATGCTTAGGCTCTGTGGTGTAAGGATCCTGCCTCCATTACTTAGCTATGATAAATTGTGTCACAGTCACTTAAACTCCCAATTCACCTTTATCTTTAAAGTGAAGATACCAATAGAAGTGACTTCATGTTTATTGAGAAGGATAAAGTAGGCTTTTTACTGTGCCTGATGCATAGTAAATAAAATAAATACAATCTACTCTATGGGCTAAATGCTAGACACCCTGATATAAGCCAATATGCCACTTACTAGGTATAAGACTTGTTCAAGTTCTTTAAGGCTGAGCTGGAAGTAAGATCTTCTGGCTCTTTGCTTTGTTTTATTCAGATTTCAACATGTGGTTTGGCTGCCCTATCTGGTCCTTTCTACCTCCTTTACTTAATTTTGAGCTTCCTGGACTGGCCGTATGTATAAACGTCTCAGTACCATCTGTTTCATGATGGGTGTCCTTCAGAGTCACCGCTCTGTACATGGGAATTGTTCCAAACACTTAGAGTCTCTGAATGAAGGTAGAATGGCTTTGAGGATGATGGTCTTAGATCAATGGTGTATATGCAACAGGAAGAGTTTTTGCTTTCTTTTCACATTGTCTGTCAAATTTTACTTCTTAGCCAACTATGACTGGATTTTTCAGAGCTTCAAAATCAGACAGGAACTACATGTATCTTAGGAGGACCTTATAGTCTGGTTTTAAATAAAGTGGATAGCAAATGGAGCCAAGTGTCCTCTAAAAATAACAAAGTCAGAGGACAGGAGTAATGGTCTTATAAGCAACACCTCTGAGGTGGATTCACAATGGAATCCAGCTCACAGTTAAATGAGCAGTTCATAGAGTAAAAGATCCTGTTCCAGCACAGACTCTCAGAACTTTATAAATATGTAACATTCATGTAGACTTAAGTCAAAAGTATACATTGACATTGTGAAGAATTTCTGCTACTTGCACAACTTTGCAAAAGATTTGTTTTAAAAAAGCACCCCACACAGATGTTAATCAGCCTCTATTCTTCCTATGTCTTCATTCTCTTTCCTGTGCTTCTCTCCACCATCTTTTGCTTTGGTGATTTCTACCTGGCTCCCCCATGTGACAAGGTAAGGAATGAGGAGACACATGTGCTGTAACCTGAATACTGAATATTTCCTTGCTCAGTTTAAGAAACAAACAAAGAAAGAAACATTTCCTCCACATCGCTTCTTCTTGCACTTTTGATTCTGCTTTGAAATAGCAGCTAATGTTGCTAGAAGAGCATTTATTTGTCATTTTTGACACCAAGTGCAAAGAATCGAAGATATCTCTCTGCCCAGCTCAGGGCATATGTTCTGGTTTTTCCTAATTTGCTTCCCTGAACTCCTTCCCCACCCCCTACACCTGCTACTATCAGATATTATTCTTCTCTGTCTGCTTTGTGAAGTCAACTACTATAGACTCCATTACCCAAGCTCCTTTGATGCTTGATTTTTTAGTTGGCTTTGCCCAATGAGAGAGAGGCACTTACAAGAGTACGGGAATGAAGTAAAAGAGGAGGGTATTTTTCTCTCATGTACTTGGTACTTTGAGCAGGATTTGGTACTTTCAGCAGTGTCAAGCAATAATTGTCACCTTCCTCATTGCAGCATCTTTCAGACAGTTCCTAGATTCCAGCTCCTTTGACGTTCCTTTAATACTATTCCCGCCCCAGCATGGCCCTTCAGCCCTAAGAATGCTAATAGTTTCTTGCCATTTCCTTCTGTGGTAGACAGAATAATGGTCCCACAAATGTTTCCACACCTTAATCCCTGAAACCTACATGTTATTTTATATGGTAAGCAATTTTACAGCTTTGATTAAGATTGTGAACCTTGAAATCTGGAAACTATGCTAAATTATTTGGGTGAGCCCAATCTAATAACGTAGCTCTTCAAAAGCAGCTGAAGTCAGAAGGAGATTGACAATGAAATGACTGAGGTGGTGGAAAGTGGTGGGGTGAAAATGGAGACAACTGTACTTGAACAACAATAAAAAATATGAAAAAAAGAAGTTCAGAGTGGGATTAGATGTTGTTGCCTTTAAAGATGGAGAAAGAGGGCCATGAGCCAGAGAATGTGGAAAACTTCTAGAAGCTAGAAAAGGAAGAACACACTCTGACCCCTCACCCACATACAGCGTCACAACCCAGCCACTGCGTTGCCCTGCCCTGGTGAACACCTAGGGCTCTGCCCCTCATATGTAACAGGAGTGAACAGCCTAAAACATCATGGCTCAAGAAGAACTCAAAGCCCCAGAGCTGATAATTCTAAGTGACCAAGAAGTAGCCAACCTCTCAGATGCACAGTTCAAAATACTGATGATCAGGATGCTCACAGAACTGGTTCATTTTAGTCACAAATTAGGGGAATAAATGAAGGCTAAACTAATTGAAATGAAGGGAAATGCACAGGAAACCAATAGTGATGGAAAGGAAACTGGGACTCAAATCCAGGGAGTGAACCAGAAGGGAGAAAAAATGACCAAACAGAAGAAATATGAAGAATGTGATACCTTCTAGTGATACTTCAATTCTTTGCGCTTGGTATCAAAAATGACAAATAAATGCTCATCTAGCAACATTAGCTGCTATTTCAAAGCAGAATCAAAAGTGCAAGAGGAAGCAATGTGGAATTCAAAAAAATGAGGAGAGGCTTAGGAATCTCCAGGACATCTTCAAATGCTCCAACATCCGAATTATAGAAGTACCAGAAGGGGAAAAGAAAGAGCAAGTGGAAAACTTATTTGAACAAATAATAAAGGGGAACTTCCCCAATCCTGCAAAGGTAATAGACTTCCAGGGAGTCCAGGAAGCTCTGAGGGTCCCTAAGAAGTTGGACCCAAGAAGGAACACACCAAGGCACATCACAATTACATTAGCCAAGATTAAAATGAAGGAGGGAATCGTAGAAGCAGCAAGAGATAAGAGGACAGTCACCTACAAAGGAGTACCCATCAGACTGTCAGCGGATTTCTTAAAAGAAACCTTACAGGCAAGAAGGAGCTGGAAAGAAGTATTTCAAGTCATGAAATCCAAAGACCTACAACCAAGATCGCTCTATCCAGCAAAGCTTTCATTTAGAATGGAAGGGCAAATAAAGTGCTTCTCAGATAAGATCAAATTCAAGGAGTTCATAATCACCAAGCCCTTATTATATGAAATGTTAAAGGGACTTATCTAAGAAAAAGAAGATAAAAAACGAACAGCGAAAGGACAGCAAACTCACAGTTATTAACAACCACACCTAAAACAAAAGCAAACTAAGAGGACAGCTAGATCAGGAGCAGAACCATAGAAATGGAGATCACATGGAGGGTTAGAAACAGGGGGGTGGGAGGAGGAGAAGGGGGGAGAAAGTATAGAAAATAAGCAGCATAGATGATAGGTAGAAGATAGACAGGGGGAGGGCAAGAATAGTAGGGGAAATATAGAATCTAAAGAACTTGAGACATGTGGACATAAACTAAAGGGGGGGGAATGATGGAGGATGGGGTGTGCATGGTGGAGGGCAATGAAGGGGGGGAATTAGAACAACTGTAATGGCATAATCAATAAAATATATTTAAAAAAGAAAAAAGGGAAGAACACAAATTTTCTCTTGATGCCTCCAGAAGAAACGCAATCTTGTTAACAGCTTGATTTTAGCCCATTGAGATCTATACTAGTCTCCTGACTTACCTACAAAACTGTAAGATAATAAATTTATGTTGTTTTCAGCCACTAAATTTTTGGTAATTTGTTACAGCAACAACAGAAACCCAATACACATTTCCTTCCTTTGTTTTTTTTTTAACTTTGCCCTCCTTACACCAGTGTAAATAGTCCCTTTATTAGTAAAATCTGTTTTATGTCCTTAAAAAAGGTGCACTCTCATTTTTTCCTTCCTTCTTTCCTTCCTTTGTCTTCTCTCTGTGCCAACACTCATTCTTCTCTCCCATTAGGCACACTCTCAAATGTTTATTATGTATCTTTATATGTGTAAATAATCTAAGAGGTAAATGTGAATGTATACATTTCAAATTTGTACAAACTATCTTTTACAATACATTGAATTTTTCCTTAATTTTATTTTTCATCCAATCTTATATTTTTAAGAATGATCCATGTGGCTGTCTGCAATCAAGTTCCTTGCTTTTGATTGCAGCATCCTTGAAACATGTGATCCAGTCATCAAATGAACCAAGTGAAAGCCGGAGGGACCTGAAGGAACATGAGAAGAGACCAAAGTTTCCACCTTTGAGGGTTTGGTGAGAGAACACATCAGAGAAACTTGAGGTAGAAGTAGATGGAAGATGAGATGTGGTTATAGTGATGTCCTCAGGAATTTTACTGTAAATTTGTAAAATGAGTATGAGGGAAAGAGTTTATCAGCAACAAGTACCTGACTAGCATTTCCATTTGCCAGTCTCCCTAAATTTCTGCACCTACTTCAGACATTCCTCTCTGATCCCAGGAAGTAAAGCAAAGCGAAGCACTGAGTGTCTCAGCCGGGTCTTAAATCTTGGTGCTAACCAAGTCATTATTTACCTAAAACCTAAATATTTCATCCTGAAACCTAAATATTCATGTTCTTTTTGTGAATTTACAGCCACCTGAATTTAGAACTGCATGTAGACTTAACTCATACAAATGACTTCTTTTTGACCTATGACAGTATTTCTTTCCAAGTAATTATATATTCTCTTCTTAATGGAAATAAATTTTTGCTCTTATTCCTGATTATAAAATGCAGTTTATGATTATTATACAAAAGCATTATTACAATACAGAAAAGTATTATTAAGGTATAAAAAAGACCCTGGCTGGTGTAGCTCAGTGAATTGAGTGCGGGCTGCGAACCAAAGGGCTGCCGGTTGGATTCTTAGTCAGGACACATGCCTGGGTTGCAGGCCGGGTCCCCAGTGGGGGACACATGAGAGGCACCTGAAGGGGGAGAGGCACCATGAGAGGCACCATGAGAGGCACCATGTGGGGGACACATGAGAGGCAACCACACATTGATGTTTCTCTCCCACTCTTTCTCCTTCCCTTCCCCTCTTTCTAAAATAAATAAATAAAATCTTCAAAAAAGATGTAAAAAAGAACGAACCATTATTTATTCTATCACCTGATGTAAAAATTTTTGGTGTATATTGTTTCAGCCTTTCTTTCTCATTAACAGTATTCATTCAATACATATTTATTATGCAACCCACTGTACTAGGTGCTGGCATACCATGGAGAGCATAAAATACACAATTGCTGCCCTCTGGACCGTGTAATCTGGTGAGGAAGAATTATACTTAATTATATGATTTTTTAACTAATGTCTGCAATAGTTAGGATGTTTATGATGATGCATCAGCCAGGTATTGCCACATAATGCTACCTAATAGGGCACTCTAAAAGTAGATGTCACACAATAAACACTTGTTCTTAGCATCACAGTTCTGCAGGTCAGCTAGGGCAGCTGTGCTTTAGATTGTGGGTCCATGAACTAGAAGTAGTAGTTCTGCTTTAGGGTTTGTATTAAGCTTAGTTTCACTTTATATGTATTGATTATGGTACCAAGCTGAAAGATAAAGCAGTTAACTGGCTGATGCTGTTCTCATGGTGGATTGCTAGAGAAGAAGAAAGTTAACCAAACCATAATGAAAGTACATGTTGAACCTTTGTTTTCATTATATCTACTAACATCCCATTGACCAAAACAAGTCAGGTGAACAGGCCAAAACGAGGGACAGGGAAGATCACACTTCTTGCCATGAGGACATGGCAAGATTAATGTTTATCACAAAGGGATGAAGAATTATGATCAGTAATTTAATATGCCACATAACACAGAACCAAAAGTGTTATTTGTATTTCTTATGGTCACAAAAATGGCTAAAACATTCTTTTTTAAGATTTTATTTATTTATCTTTAGAGGGGAAGGGAAGGAGAGAGGGAGAGAAATATCAATGTATGGTTGCTTCTCGTGTGTCCCCTGCTAGGAACTGGCCTGCAACCCAGGCATGTGCCCTGACTGGGAATTGAAGCGAAATTGTCTGGTTCCCAGGCTCATGTTCAATCCACTGAGCTGCACCAGCCAGGTTAAAACATTCTTTTTAAAGTAAAATTAATAATGTTAGCCCATTTAAATTAGACCCAAAACACTAACCTGAAATAGACTCTCAATTATTTACATTTAACCAGAGCTTAACCAAGTATCTTTCTCAGTTACTTCACAAAAATAAATGTAAAATAGATATGCAAGCTCTGACTTCCAGAACTTACAAGCAATGGGGGAGGGGGTTGGAATGGGGAGAGAAGGCAGAAAACTGTATTTAAACATCAATTAAAATTAAAAAATTTACAAAACACCTTATAAGCAACGATGCTTTAATTGATTAGCACTGAAAACATTTCTTCTTTTTAATTTTTATTTTTATTTAATTCTTGTTCAAGTACAGTTTTCTGTCTTATATTCCCAGCCCTGCCCCCCAGTGCTCCCCACCTCCCTCCCATTTCCATCTCCCACCTTAGTTATTTTCCATGTGTCCTTTATACTTGTTCATGTGAGTCCATCCCTTTTTCCCCTATGATTCTCTCCCCTCTGGACCCTGTCAGCCTGTTCTGTATTTGGGTGTCATTGGTCATAATTTGCTTGCTTGTTTGTTTTGTTGTTTAGATTCCTGTTGATGGTGAGGTCATATGTATTTGTCTTTCACTGCCTGGCTTATTTTGCTCAGCATAATGCTTTCCAGTTCCATCCATGATGTTGCAAAGGGTAGGAACTCTTCCTTTCTGCAGCATAGAATTCCATTGTGTAAATGTACCATAGCTTTTTGATTCAGTCATTTACCAATGGGCATCTAGGTTGCTTCCAACTCTTGGCTATAGTAAATTGTGCTGCTATGAACATCAGGGTGCATAGGTTCTTTTGGATTGGTGATTCAGGGTTCTTAGAATATACTCCTAAGAGTGGAATTGCTGGGTCAAAAGGCACATTCATTTTTAGTTTCCTTAGAAAATTCCATACTGTTTTCCATAGTAGTTATACCAGTCTGCAATCCCACCAACAGTGAACTAGGGTCCCCTTTTCCCCACACCCTCTCCAGCACTTGTTGTTTGTTTCTTTGTTTATGATAGCCATTCTGACTGGTGTAGAGTGGTATCTCATTGTGGTTTTAACTTGCATCTCTCTGATAGCTAGCGATATCGAGCATCTTTTCATGCATCGCTGGATCCTCTGTATGCCCTCCCTGGAGAAGTGTCTGTTCAAGTCCTTTGCCCATTTTTTAATTGGGTTGCTTGTCTTCTTTGAGTGGAGTTGAATGAGTTCTTTGTATATTTTGGAGATTAAACCTTTGTCTGAGGTATCATTGGCAAATATGTTTTCCCAAGCTGTTTCTTCTCTTTTTATCTTGATACTGTTTTCCTTAGCCATGCAGAAGCTTTTAATTTTGATGAGATTCCATTTGTTTATTCTTTCGTTTATGTCCCTTACTCTAGGGGACGTATCATTAAAAATATTGCTGCGTGGAATATCTGAGATTTTCTTGCCAATGTTCTCCTCTAGGGCTTTAATGGTTTCAGGGCTTATATTTAAATCTTTTATTCACCTTGAATTTATTTTGGTATATGGTGTAAGTTGGTGCTTGAGTTTCATTTTTTTGCATATAGCTGTGCAGTTCTCCCAACACCATTTGTTGAAGAGGCTATCTTTACCGCATTTTATGTTACTGCCCCCTTTGTTGAATATTAATTGACTGTAGAGAGTTGGGTTTATTTCTGGGCTCTCTGTTTTATTCCATTGGTCTATGTGCCTGTTTTTATGCCAGTACCAGACTGTTTTGATTACAGTGGCCTTGGAATACAGTTTGATATCAGGTATTGTGATAACAATTATTATTATTTTTATTGTTGTTCAAGTACAGTTCTCCCCATTTTACCGCCTCCACTCTCCACTTCCCCATACATCCTCATCTCCCACCCTTAATTCCACACACCTTTGGCTTTGTCCATGTGTCCTTTGTAGATATTCTTTCATGAAACTTCCTCCCTTCCTTTAATCCTTCCCATCTGGTTACTGTCAGTTTGTT
This sequence comes from Sturnira hondurensis, assembly GCF_014824575.4. NCBI lineage: Eukaryota > Metazoa > Chordata > Mammalia > Chiroptera > Phyllostomidae > Sturnira > Sturnira hondurensis. Next base: position 13,004,423 of record NW_028093845.1, on the reverse strand, counting down.
CTTTATTTTGATGTCTCTGGTTACATTTTGCTTCCTTGCTTTATCGATTAGGTTTCACTTATAAATGAGAGTGTTGTCTTTCACTGCCTGGCTTATTTCTCTTAGCATAATATTCTCCAATTCCATTCATGCTGTCTCAAATGGTAGGAATTCCTTCTTTATTTCTGCTGCATAGTATTCCATTGTGTAAATGCACCAGAGTTGGGTGGGGTTTTTTTTGAAGATTTTATTTATTTATCTTTAGAGGGGAAGGGAAGAAGAGAGGGAGAGAAATATCAATGTACGGTTGCCCCTCATGCATCCTCTGCTGGGAATTGGACTGCAACCCAGGCATGTGCCCTGACTGGGAATTGAACCATGCTCCTTTGGTTTGTAGGCCTGCGCTCAATCCACTGAGCTACACCAGCCAGGGCTGTACCAGAGTTTTTTGATCCATGAGTTTACTGATGGGCATGTAGGTTGCTTCCAATGCTTGGATATTGTAAATTGTGCTTCTATGAATCTTGGGGTGCATAGAGTTTATTGATTTGCATTTCAGGATTCTTAGGGGGTAATCCCGGCTGTGCAATTGCTGGGTCAAAAGGCAGTTCCATTTTTATTTTTTGAGGAAATTCCATAGTGTCTTCCACAGTGGCTGCACCAGTCTGTATTCCCATTGACAGTGTACTAGGGTTCCCTTTTCTCCACCACATCACCAGCACTTGTTTGTTGATTTGGTTATGATGGCCATTCTTACTGGTGTCTAGTGCTGTCTCGTGGTTTTGCATTCCTCTGATGACTAGTGATGCTTATCATCCTTTTACATGTCTCTGGGACCATTGTATGTCCTCCTTGGAGAGGTATCTGTTCAGGACCGTTGTTTTATTTATTTATTTATTTATTTATTTATTTATTTATTTATTTATTAAGATTTCATTTATTTATCCCTAGAGGGGAAGGGAAGGAGAGAAACATCAATGTATGGTTCCCTCTCATAAGTCCCCAGCTGGGAACTGGCCTGCAACACAGGGATGTGCCCCGACTGGGAATGAAACTTCAATCGTGTGGTTTGCAGGCCCGCACTCAATCCACGGAGCTACACTAGCCAGGGCAAAGGCCTTTGTTTATTTTTTAATTGGTGTTCTTTGTCTTCCTGGTGTGAGGTCATGTGAGTTGTTTATATATTTTGGATATCAAACCCTTGTCTGAGGTATCAATGACAAACATATTTTCCCATATGGTTGGTTCCCTTTTCATTTTGCTGATGCTTTCTTTAGCTGTGAACAAGCTGTTTATTTTGATGAAGTCCCATTTGTTTATTCTTTCATGTCCCTTACTCTAGGGGACATATTGGTGAAAATACGGCTGTGTGGAATATCTGAAATTTTCTTACCTGTGTTCTCCTCTAGGAGTTTTATGTTGTCATGACTTATATTTAAGTCTTTTATCCATCTTGAGTTTATTTTTGTGTACAGTATAAGTTGGTAGTTGAGTTTCATTTTCTTTTTTGCATGTAGCTGTCCAGATCTCACAACACCATTTGTTGAAGAGGCTATTTTTACTCCATTTTATGCTTATGACTCCTTTGTTGAATACTAACTGACCATAGAGACTTGGGTTTATTTCTGGGCTCTCTGTTCTGTTCCATTGGTCTATGTGTCTGATTTCATGCCAGTACTAGAATGTTGTGATTACAGCAGCCTCGTAATATAGTTTGATGTCAGGTGTTCTAATTGCTCCTACTTTGTTCTTCTTTCTCAAAATTGCTGTGGCTATTTAGGGTTGTTTATGCTTCCATAAACATTTTTGAAATGTTTGTTCAATATCTGTGAAATATGTCTTTGGTATTTTAATAGGAATTGTGTTGAATATATAAAATGTTTTGGGTAGTATGTACATTTTAGTGATGCTAATTCTTCCAATACATGATCATGGTATATGCTTCCATTTATTTGTGTCTTCCCTAATTTCTTTCTTCAATATTGTGTAGTTTTCTGAGTACAGATCGTTTCCCTCCTTGGTTAAATTTATTCCTAGTTACTTTAGTTTTTTTGTTGCTGTAACAAATGGGATTTTTTTCTGATTTCTATTTCTGATATTTCATTGTTGATGTACAAAAATGCCTTCAATTCCTGAATATTGACTTTGTATCTAGCTGTTTGCCAAATTCACTTACTAGGTCGAGTATTTTTTTGGTGGAGTCTATAGGGTTTTCTGTGTACACTATCATGTCATCTGCAAATAATGACAGTTTTGCTTCTTTCCTTCCAATTTGGATGCCCTTTATTTCTTTTTCATGTCTGATTGCTGTGGCTAGTACTTCCAATACCATGTTGAATAAGAGTGGTGAAAGTGGGCCTTCTTGTCTTGATTTTGATCTCAGTGGGAAAGTTTTTAGTTTTTCCCATTGAGTATAATGTTGGCTGTAGATTTCTAGTATATGGTCTTTATTATGTTGAGGTATGCTCTCTCTACTCTCACTTTGCTGAGTGTTTTTATCATAAATGGGCACCATACCTTACCAAATGCTTTATCAGCATCTATTGATATGAGCATGTGATTTTTGTCTTTCCTTTTGTTTATGTTATGCATTATGTTTATTAATTTTCGAATATTGTACCATCCTTGCATTCCTGGGTGAATTCTACTTGGTCATGGTGTATGATCTTTTTAATGTATTGCTTGATGTGGTTTGCCAGTATATTTTTGAGGATTTTAGCACCCATGTTAATCAGTGATATTGGCCTGTAGTTTTTTTTGTTGTGTCTGCTTTTGGGATTAGGATGATGCTGGCTTCATAAAAAGAGTTTGGGAGATTCCCCTCTTCTTTCATTTATTTATTTTGAATGGTGTACAAAGGATAGGGGTTAGCTCTTCCTTAAAAGTTTTGTAAAATTCTTCTGTGAAACCATCTAGCCCAAAGCGTTTGTATGCCAGGAGATTTTTGATTACTGCATTGATTTCACTACCTGTTATTGGTCTATTCAGGCTTCATGCTTCTTCATTCAAAATTGGAAGATTATATTTTAAATTTGAAAACTCAGGTTTTCAAATTTCTTGACATACAGTTCTTTGTAGTAATTTCTTACAATCTTTTGTATTTCGGTGGTATCAGTTATAAGGTCTCCTGCTTCATTTCTGATTTTGTTTATTTGAGTCCTCTTTCTTTTTTTTTCCTTGATGAGTAAGCTTAAGGGCTTGTTCATTTTGTTTATCTTTTTAAAGAACCAGCTCCTGGTTTTATTGATCCTTTGAATTGTTCTTGTAGTCTCTATGTCATCTAATTCTGTTTTGATCTTGCTTATTTTCTTCCTTCTGCTCACCCTGGGATTTGTTTTATGTTGTTCTTCCAGTTCATGCGGATGGTGATTCAAACTGTGTGCTTCCTGGATTTGTGTGACTTTTTTCTTTCATCAAGTTAGGGTAATTTTCTATCATTACGTTTTCAAACAGGTTTTGTGTACCTTGCTCCTCTTCTTCTCCTTTTGGTATCCTTATTATACAGATATTATTATGTTTCATGTTGTCCTGTAGTTCCCTTAACCCCCCTCCATTCTTTTTGAGTCTTTTTTGTTTTCTTGTTCTCTCTGGGAGTTTTTTTCTACCTTGTCCTCCAGTTCGCTGATTTGATCCCCTGCTTTATCTAGCCTGTTTTATTTAAACATTTTATTTATTTATCTCTAGAGGGGAAGTGAAGGAGAGAAGGAGAGAAATATCAATGTATGGTTGCCTCTCATGTGCCCCATACTGGGGGCCTGGCCTGCAACCCAGGCATGTGCCCTAACTGGGAATTGAACCGCGATCCCTTGGTTCATAGGCCTGCGCTCAATCCACTGAGCTACACCAGCTGGGGCTCATCTAACCTGGTTTTGATTCTTTCTACTGTGCTCTTCAATTCGGAAATTCTATTCTTCATTTCTTCTTGGCTCTTGTGGATAGTTTCTATATACTTTTTCATGCTGATATACATTGTAGTGAATTCCTCATAGTTTCCCTGTAGTTTTAATTCACACTGAACTCATTGAGCTTCCTTATAACCATTGTTTTTGACCTTGATATCTGATAGCTGACTTGCCTCTATTTCATTTATTATTCTTTCTGAGGATTCCTCCTTTCCATTCATTTGGGGTTGTTTCTTTATCTTCCCATTATTTGTGAGACTCTTCTTGCTTGCTTCTGCTTCTTAAATTGATCTATTTTGACTCTCTGAGTTTGTGATGTGGACCTCTATGGTAGGAGATTTGTGAGATTAAGTGGCACAGTCAACTTGATCTTCTGAAGTCAATGCTCTTGGGATGCCCTTTATGCTGTTTATGTTGGCTCTCTGGATGTAACTAGATTTTGATTGTTGTTGGGTCTTTCTTTCATGGGTCTTTCCCTTTAGCTGGTTGACTGAAGGTCCCTCCACCCACCAGTTCTTGCATGTTGTTGTACAGGCTCTGCCAGAAAAAAAAAAACGAGAAACATACCCACGTCCACAAAAAATCTCCCCTTCTGCAATCCCGCTATCAACAGAAAATGAACCAATATTAATAAGGGTATAAAGAGATTAAAACTATTATAAGAAAGGAGAGAAATAAACTATAGTATGAATTCTAGTGACTTAATATGCACATACTTGCTGGACAAGAAATGAATGTTAAAAAGCTATGTTTGAACAGAAATATCACAAATCATGGAGATGACCACAGTGGATTTTGTCTCAATAGCCTCCAGCATTTACCACTGTTTTTTCTTTGTGGGTCTGCCTCTGGTCTCCTGGGGGCAGGGCTGTTGTTTCCTCTCAAGCTGCTGCTATTTACAGGGGAGTGGGTCTGTCTGAGCAGGATGGCTGCTGCCAAATGGGAGATGACTCAGCATTTGGATCTCAGTGCGTACTCTCTGTTTTCTCCCCAAAGCCTCCATCCTCAGCCTCTCCTCAAGTGTCTCCACTCCATTCTGCTCCCTCCTTTTCCAGGCCTCTACTCTCTGTGCCTGACTTCTGTTGTTACTCTAGTCACTCTGCAATCAGCAGTTTGACTTATACAGCATAGAGCCAGGACAAAGTCTCTTGTAGTGTTAGGGCTATTGTTTCCCCTCAGGCTGCTGCTGCTCAGAGGGGAGTGCTGCTCAGGCAGTTGCTCTCTGGCTGAGCTGGATGGCTACTGCCATCTGGGGGATAACTCAGTACCAGAATCCCTGGTTCTACTCTCTCAGTTATCTCCCCAGAGCTTCTGTCCCCAGTCTCTCCTCAGGTGTCTATAGCCCAGTCTGCTCCTACCTATGCTAGAAGCCCAGGGTAAGTGGCTAAAAATGAAAATGTGTGCATTGGCCCTTTAAAGGTCTCTTTATGTCCCCAGTTGTTCATCTCTGGCAGAGAGCAACCCTGCTGCTTTTTTGCTGCTGGTTGTTATCTGTGTACTTTTTGGGCTCTGGTGCTCTAGGCTGGGTTTCCCAGCTTGGGGTTTAGACCCCATGCTTCTCAGGGGGATCCAACTGGTTGCTTAATTATCCCTCTGGCATTGCTTTCTGTGGGCGCCTAGCCAGCCTTCTGAAGTCTCTACTGCACTCCTTACCAGTCAGATTGTGCTGAAGCTGATTCTTCTGTCTGTCCAAGGTGATATGTCTTCTCTCTTGCTATTGTTCAGTTGCTTGTTCTGGGTGATTTCTCCATAGTGTAGTTGTAATTCCAGATTGGTCCTGGGAGGAAGTTACTGTGGCTTCCATTCACTCCTCTGCCATCTTGTGCCTCTCCTCGGAAAATTTTCTTTTCTCTACCTGCAAAATGGGAGGGAGTATATTTGTTTATCTTAGAGGGAATGGTGCCCATTCTTCTAGATAAAAATGAGATTGGTGAGTAAATACTCTTACTTATAAAAACTGCAACTTGATCAAGTTAAAGAAGTTCTAGTCTAACATGAAGCCATGGAGTCCCCATCAGTGACAGAATAGTGGTAGTCAGGTTCCAGAAGTCCTGCCCCTTGTCATGTCAGTTTACAGAGTCCACGTGACAGTCATCATCTAGAACTCAAGGGGCCTTAGGATGATGCGTGACCCCAACATAAAGGTATAAATTAAAACAGATTCATAATATGAGATAGTTTACATACCAACTATTTATATTAAGAAATATATCTGCCAAATACTGGAGTGATCTGGTAAATACTCTATAAAGGAACGCAAATTATAATTAGGAGAAGGCTGCTTGGTAAGCATGGAATCAGACTTTGGGAGTTGGCTCTGTGGCTCTATGACTCAGATGTTGAATAGCTTCAGGCCCTGCTGCAACCAACTCCTGTAGAACAGGACAGGCTATGTTCTTGGATCTCAGCAACCTCTAGACCAGCAATTTTCTACCAGTGTGCTATGTGGCAGGAACTTTTTAAAATATTTTATTTATTTATTTTTAGAGATGGGGAGGGAAGGAGAGAAGAAGGGAAAAATCAATGTATGGTTGCCTCTCATGCGCCCCCACCTGGAGACCTGGCCTGCAACCCAGGCATGTGCTCTGACTTGGAATTGAACAAGGACCCTTTTCTTCTCAGTCCAGTGCTCAGTCCACTGAGCCATGCCAGCCAGGGCATCTTCTTGTTTTTCTTAACTCAGCCTCTGTAATGTTTCATGTGATAATGGTCTGGTGATGATGAACTCCTTCAATTTTTTTCTTTTCCTGGAAGCTTTTTATCTACCCTTCAATTCTAAATAATAGCTTCCTTGGGTAGAGCAACCTTAGCTGTAAGTCCTGCTTTTCATGACTTTGAATATTTCTTGTCAACCCCATGTAGTCTGCAAAGTTTCTTTTGAGAAATTAGCTGATACTCTTATGGGAACTCCCCTCTATGTACATAACTTTTTTATTTTGCTGCTTTTAAGAGTCTCTCTTTATCTTTAACCTTTGGCATTTTAATTGTGATGTGTCTTGGAGTGGGTCTCTTTGCATCCATCTTGTTTGGGACTCTCTGTGATTCCTGGACTTGCACGTCTATTTCCTTCACCCAATTAGAAAAGTTTTCTTTCATTATTTGTTTTAAATAGATTTCTAAATTCTTGCTCTTTCTCTTTTCCTCTGGCACCCCTATCATGTGAATGTCGAACCTCTTGAATTTGTCCCAGAGGCTGCTTATACTATCTTTATTTTTTAAAATCTTTTTTCTTTTTTGTTGTTCTGATTGGTTGTTTTTTGCTTCCTTGTGCTCCAAATCATTGGTCTGATTCTCAGCTTCATCCACTCCACTGTCATTTCCCTGTAATTTGTCCTTTATTTCATTTAGTGTATTCTTCATTTCTGCCTGGATCTTTTTTATGCTGTTGAGGCTCTCACTGTGTTCCTTGAGCATCCTTATAACCAGTGTTTTGAACTCTGCATCTGATAGATTGCTTGTCTCCATTTTGTTTAGATTTTTTTGGAGTTTTTATCTGTTCTTTCATTTGGGTTATGTTTCTTTGTCTCCTCATTTTGGCAGCTTCCCTGTGTTTGTTTGTATTAGGTAGAGCTGCTTTGACCCTGTGTCTTGGTAGTGTGGCCTAATGTAGTCCTGTAGGGTCCAGTGGTATAGCCGCCCCTATCACCCAAGCTGGGTACTCACTGTGTGCCATTCATGTGGCTGAGTACACACTCCTCTTATAGTTGAGCCTTGGTTGATGTTGCCAGATAAATGGGAGGGATTTACCCAGGCCATCAGCTGTAAGAATTGGCTGTGAGCACAGACCCCCAACCTCTGCTCTCTGTGGATGACCAGCTGTGCACAAATAGGGTAGTGGTGTTCCTACATGATCTATAGTTATCCACTGATTGTGAAGGCTCTGGGGTTTCCTGGGTGGTGCAGGCCAAGTTGAACACAGCCGACCTGTGTTCTGCCTGGGGTCACCTTGCATGCGCTGTATAAGACTCTGAGATGTCTTCTATTTATGGTGGGATTGGAAATTCCCAAGTGAATCTAATCTGTGAATCTAGGCTAGCTGCTGCTGCTAGTGCCCGGCCTGTGGCTCACTGAGACCAGTTGTTGCTTGTTTGAGAGGATTTAGGCAGTTTTGAAGCATGAGCTAAAACCAGCTGTTCATATGGAAAAAGAGCTTGAGTTGGTCCCTAAATTGGGTGGGGCAAAGTCTCTAGGGATCTCCAAGGCAGGTCAAACAGTGTTAGCCAGGTTCATGGAGTCTCACATATGGCACCAACTTGCCAGCTCTGGAGGAAGGGTTTAGAAAAGGACAATGGACTATGATCACCTTGATGCCAGACACTTGAGTTTCTTTCTATATATCAGTGGTGTCTTTCAAGCTGCTACCCCAGTGCTGAATCTCAGAGGGAGTAAGTCTGAGAAGATGAGACTGTGTGTGGTTTCTTTAAGGGGAAATTCTTGGGGATCCAGCAGTTTCTTCCACTGACTCAATCCCTGCTGGTTTTTTCAGCCAGAAATTATGGGTACTTATCTTCCTGGCACTGGAACCCTGGACTAGGGGGTCTTGTGTGGGGCTGGATCTCCTGGCTCACAAGATATCCCTCCTTAATTTTTAAAAGATGTTATTTACTTATTTTTAGAGAGGGGGGAAAGGAAGGAGAGATAAGAGTGAGAGAAACATCAATGTGTGCTTGCCTCTCATGTGCCCCATACTGGGGACTTGGCCTGCAACCCAGGCATGTGCCCTTATTCCCTATTGGGAATCGAACTAGTGACCTTTTGGTTCACAGGCCAGCACTCAATCCACTGAGCCACACCAGCCAGCACTCCCTCTTGAATTTTTATACACCACAGGTGAGTGAGGGACCAGCCCATTTTGCATCTGTACCCTTCCTACCAGTCTGGATGGATGTGTTTTCTTTAATGCTGTAGTTGTCGGACTTCCATTCTTAACTCAATTTCTGATTGTTCTGAGCGATGATTGTTCTATATTTAGGTGTAACTTGGACTTGGTTGTGTGAAGAGGTGAGCTGTGTTTAGCTATGCTACCATCTTGACCAGAAACCAGTAGTTGAGAACAGGACATTTTAATAAGGAGGGAGTGGTGAAGAGAACTGAATAGGTTAGATTGGATTTACTAACATTGAGGTCATAGTTCATAAGTAAGCAACAAATACTGTTTTGGTGAAGTGATGAATAGAGAAGGTAGGCTGGAATTTGTTGAGGACTAAGAGTTGAGATAAATGGAAATGTTTTGTAGAAGAAACCATTTTAAAGAGCTTGGCTTTGAAGAGGACAGAATATGAAGTGGGAAATACAACTAAAGGAGAGTTGTAAGAGAACTGATTAAGACAACTGACCAAAAAACTGATGAAAAATATCCAATTGAGAAAAAGAGATTTTTATGTACAATAAAGATGGCATAAGAAAGACTAAGACTCTTGAGAAGACACAAAGTAATGGGATATATATATATATATATATATATATATATATATATATATAATTTATATTTATATTTATATTTTTATTTATATTTATATTTATATTTATATTTATGTATTTATATAGTTAAAACCTATGTATTCCTATATCTTTATTTTGCATGAATTATTGAAAGAAGCCATATTGGGTTGCAAAGAATAAAATGCCCCATCAACAGACTGTTGAACAACAAATACATTTAATGTACATAATTCAAAACTTAGAAGTTGGCAGTTCCAGTGGCTCACTATTATCACTAAACACCAGGCCTGGTTCTTTCTATTTTTTTCCATTCTACCTCTTCAATGTGTCATTAATATCTATCCTTATGGTTTCCAAAGGGCAGCTGCAGCTCTAAATATGCCACCCACAGATAACATCATCCTAAGCAGAAAAACAAATGGAGAGGTGTGAGTAAACTGCTTGAGTACACTGTCATATCTGCCACTCTCTTTTTATTATGGAAAAATCTTAATCTGAAGCCATAGCAAATTTTCTGTATGTCTGTTTGGCCAGAACTGGGTCATATGACTACCCCTAGACTAATTACTAACAAGGGAAATGAGATTTCCATGATTGGCATAGAGCCATTATTTTTCATTCCTGTGGCTAGGCACATTGATACCTCAAAATATCGGGGCAAGAAAGAATGTGGAATCAGTTTGAACTGACAGTTCCAACAGTAGCTATCATCAAGAATGTTTTCTCAGTAGCTATATTGATTGATTTAAGTTTGGTCATACGTTTAATCATAAAAATAGTTAATAATATTGAAAAATATAATAAAGTTAAAATAAAATAATATGTAACCTCTTTAAATCCAAAATAAACAACTGTGATTGCCTTTTTGACACAGGGCCTTCTAGAATTTTTCTATACTTAAAAATACTTCCATTTTCTTTCTCAAAATTAGGATCATATTGTGTGTGTGAAAGAGATAACCCGCTTTTATCACATGTAACATATTTTTGTAATGAGATGCCCAAACTGTAAACTAGATCTTGATAAATTTTGTTTGTTATGTTTATACTTGTTCCACATATTATTCTATCATGTGTATGGAGCATACCCATTTCACCATATCCTTAAAAACATTTTGGTATATCATTCCTGAATTTTTGATAATCTTATAAGATAAAAGTGATAAACACTATAATTTTAGTTTTTGTTTTAGGTGAAAAAGCTTTCCATGAATATGTTTAACTTTTTTGTTCTTTTGTTGATTTTTCTTATTGATTGGTGTGAATCTTTTTGTATGTTAAAGATATTGATTCTTTGACATGTATGTTTCAGGGTTTTTTTTCAGTTACATTTTCTCTTTTCAATTTGGTAATCATCTTTGGAGGTATGCAGAAATTTTCAATTTAAGATGAATTCATTCCATCTTTCTCTAATGGCTTTTGAGGCAGTATAACATAATTTAATATCTGGGTCTTTAGAGTCGGAAAGACTGGGACTTGAATCCTAGCTCTTCCCCTTATCTGACTGCAAAGACCTTTGAGAAAATAATTCAACTTTTCAGACTTTGTTTTTACATCTATAAAATGGGGGTAATAAAACCTCCTTCAAAAGACTTATATAAAGTATATGTGAATTTTGTGCAAAACGAATTTAGTCTAATGACTGGCATATAAATACTAGATAAATTTTAGATATTGTTACATGAACTAATATTAATAGTATAGTTATAAAAGATATTTCCAGTAAATTTTATCAAAATATACACATATTTTTCTTTTTTCCTTTTTTTTAAAGATTTTATTTATTTATTTATTTATTTATTTATAGAGGGGAAGGAGAAAGGGAGAGAAACATCAATGTATGGTTGCCTTTTGTGCATCCCCTGCTGGTAGTTAGCCTGCAAGGAACTGGTTTGCAACCCAGGCATGTGCCCTGACTGGGAATCGAACCGCGATCGTCTGGTTCGCAGGCCCGCGCTCAATCCACTGAGCTATGCCAGCCAGGGCTACATATTTTTCTTATATGTTAATATTGAAAAATAATAAATCTTTATTTAGAACATAATGACAATATTGAAAAAGTTTCATATGTATTAAAATTTGAGTTTTTAAGAGTTACAGGAACATAATTTACTGGAAATTTATTTGTGTTTAAGCATAGATTCTGTTTAATGGTTAAATGTTATTTTATGAAGGCAATTGTTCTTTAGTAAGTTATTCCAGCTTTGTCTATTTTCAGTGAATCAAATGAGTTATTGATAACAGAAGAAATCAAACAAGATATTTTTTATTCATATTTGGTCTGAAAGTGTTAATTAAAAGTGAATTTTAGAGATTTCATGAAAACATTAAGCAAAGAAAGCATAGTTCCCCTTTGCCTCTCATTTCAGTTAATATCCGTAGGAGATGGCCATGTTTTTAAGGTAGGTGACCGCAAACCAAGTTATAGATGTAGTCATAGACTTCTCCTATATTTCACTGGCAGTAAAGAGTTTGATTTAGAGAGATAGACACACAGATACATGGTGGTCTGTCCAGGAAGTATCCATCCATGTACTATGAAAAATAGAGACATTTATTGAAGAAGATAGAAGATACAAGAAACTTTAAAAGAGTTTGGGAGTCTTCCATTATTTTTGATTTTTTGGAATAGTCTGTGAAGAATAGGGATTAGCTCTTCCTTAAATGCTTTGCAGAATTCTCCTGTGAAACCATCTGGTACAGGACTTTTGTGTGACGGGAGTTTTTTGATTACTGCTTCAATTTCATCTGCCATTATTGTACTGTTCAGGCTTTCTGCTTATTCTTCATTGAGTTTTGAAAGATTATATTTTTCTAGAAATTTGTCCATTTCACCTAGGTTTTCAAATTTCTTGGCATACAGTTCTTCATAGTAACATTGTACATAGGACAATGATGCCTCAGTCCCCTTTGAAGTAGGCACCTTGCGACCTTACACAGTTCTCCCAATTGCCATCAGCTGCCCTATCATATTTTCATGAATCTGAATCTCATTAACAGTCTGAAAAATCTTCCCTTTCAAAGGTGATTTTAGTTCTGGAAAAGCCAGAAGTCACAGAGCACCAAACCTGGGCTGTAGAAGGGTTGAGTCACCTGGGTGATTTGCTGTTTTGCCAAAAAAGACTGTAGGAGGGGTGATGCATGAGCAGGCACATTGTTACGATGAAGCTGCCAATCACCAGTTGCCCATAGCTGCAGTATTCTGAATCATCTAAATAGTTTCTGTGGAGGAGTGTTCAAGTTTCATGCAAAATTTGATGTAGATTGATTGCTCTACTTGCTTAGTCATTTTGAATGTGACAGCCACCCTATACACATGCTCACTCAATAGATTCTACTATCCCCACTGACTAGTACAGTGAAGTTGTCACTGTTCACGCATGTGCATTTCAATCTACTCCCCTTGGCTGCCAGGTTATATTGATGCTGCACAAACTATTCTAGTTATACTAACAATGGCTGGACTTTTTACAGACAGATCTTTGTGTATACACACACACACACACACATATACATACACTTATATTCTAAGGTACTGAGTTGTGATCTGATGGTAATGGGAATTATCACTTTGAGAATGCTGACTGGATAAAGTCATGCTTCATGGTTACACAGAGTGTGAGGATCCCAGAATATTGTGCTCCTTAAGCAGGAAATATGTTGTATAGGTTAGAGCAAAGACCCAGACTGTCTGGGGTTGCATTTCAGGTGTGCTGCTTAGTAGCTCTGTGTCATTAGGTAAGTTAATTAACCTCTCTGTACTATGGTTTCTTTGTGTAAGTGGGATAAGCATAGTACCTTCCTCTATAAGGGTATTGTGAAGACCCAATGACTTAATAGCTTCAAACACTTAGAAAAGTACCTGACAGTAAGCAGTTAATAAATATTATTATGATGATCCTATACAATTTATATCTTTCTCTGTGACATTAACATTTAAACAATAGTGTTGACTATAGCTATAGAAATATCTGGAATTTGCTGATTGTCATTATGAAGAGGAAACCCCAGTATTTCTTGGGGGTTTCATGCTCCAATTTGAGTAGAGAAGCAGGATAGAGATGAAAGGGAAGAAAATCAGAGAGCACTTAACATTGCACCAAGTTATGCTAGCACCTCTCTCTCCAATGAAGAAAGGCACTCTTTTACATAGCATACTAAATAAAATCTATTTCAGACACTCATATGATAGCATTAAAATCCATTCATGATGCTCACTACCTATACTATTATTCAGGTGTCTGTTGGCATATTGCTTGGTATAATTGAATAATGAAGCACTCATCCAATTTACAGGCCTGTAGTACAGTGTACTTAGGAATTAGCTTAATGTTTCATCATTTTTTGTTATGAAAAAGGTGAAAAAAATATTGCCCTGTTGTATTGTAGCAGGAACCTCTCAACTGATGGCTGAATGAGGTATAAACTCATCTAGAAATTCAGGTAATTTCCCCTTCTTTTCTTATTTCCCTTTTCCATGAGAATTTCTTTCATTTACTTTGTGCTGCCTGTGGCAGAAAGATGTAGAAAGTTATCACTAAATGTAGAGTTACAATTTCTTACCTCAATCATAGTCTGTCAGAATTAAATAGCAGTCTTTTAAATAGAGAAGAACCTACAGAAACAATTCCAAGAATATCAAGCACTGACACTGTTCCTGTCTTGAAGATGGTTTTTGGTAACAGAGTGAGGTTGACATCTAAAAGGTAATACAGAATACTTGCCAATAACCTCAGTAGTGAAGTAATAAGGAAAAATTCAATAACAGTCTTCCTTTCCTAAGCAAAATGCCAATATCTTGGCGACTTGAAAAATAATTCTTAGAATTAATAAAGTACATTTTTTGTTTAGCTTATTACACCTCAGGTGAGATTCCCTTTTAAGACTGTTGTTATATAGTGCATTTAGAATAATAGCATACTGGATTTTTGTAGGTCAATCTGCTGTCTATCAGTATAAACCACTTGAGGGAATGTAACCTTATTGGCAAAGGCAGCACCAAATGTCCTACACATGTAATTATGGGCTGAGTGGTACTAAAGTACATCTTAATTCAAGGTCATTGCCAACTCTGACCTTTTTTACTCAAATGTGAAGAGAAAGATGTGGGCTTCTCTCCAAGTGGCCCCATCAGCATTTGGACTCTTCTGGAATGGAGAATAAATTCTAGCCCAAGATGGCTGTAAGATAAAATAGATCAATCCATGTGTGAGCCCATAGTTTGCTGCTGAACATAGGTTAACTCTTCTTATTCAAATTCTCCTTTTACTGTGGTAAAATATATATAACACAAAATTTACTATTTTAACATGTTTATGTCTGCAATTCAGTGGCATTGACTACATTTACACTGTTGTGCAACCATCACCACTATCTATCTCAAGAACTTTGTCATCACCCCAAACAGAACTTCTGCACCCATTGAATAATAACTCCCCATTTTCCCTTCTCCCCGACTCTAGGAGACCACCATTCTATAATTGGCCTTTGTGAATTTTCCCATTTTAAGAACCTCTTATAAATAAAATCATGTAATATTTGCCCTTTTGCTTCTGGCTTCTTTTACTTACCATAATGTTTGAAAGTTTCATTCATGTTGTAACATGAATCAGAATTTCCTCCCTTTTTAAGAGTGAACAATATTTCATTATATATTGCATTTTGTTTACCCATTCAACTGTCAATAAACATTTGGACTACAATCTTCAAAGGTTGCATACAAGTAACCAGAAAGCTTACATTTGGACCTTTCAGAGTAGATTCCTTGTTGGAAACCGCCTGTCTGGTCTCATAAGCTGTAACCCCCCATGGCTAGGGCTGTGTAAGAGACCATGGGACCATAAGCCACTAAGGAGACAAAGCTTATCTTCCTGGCAGGGGTGAAGCCTCTGCCCTCTTTTACTTCACCTTGCTTGGCCCTGGGCCGACGACTGGTTAGCCAATGATGGGTAAGATTCCTTAAGTAAGGGACGACCTATGACAAGCATGGTCATGAAGGGGCCTTCAGGAAAGGATTTGGGGGGCTAGAGAAAAAGAGGGTGATTGACCCTCACCCCTCAGCTTTGACATAGCCTGAGTCCTCATTCTGTCTGCAAGAAGTTCCTGATCTCTCGGCTGCCTTACTGCCCCTGCCTGACTTAAGCCTGAAACATGCTGGAGGACAGTGCAGCCCTGGGCAGGAATGGCCAGTTCCCTGGGGCGATCAGACTTAAGAAATAATGCATAAAATCCTGTGAAACTTGCTTTGCTAAGATGTCCTCAATTTTCTGATAAGGGTCCAAGCATGAAATGAGTTTGTTTCCCAAAGTTTTATGGCCCTTTAGCTAACTGATCCTGACTCAGAATAAGTCCTCATAGTTCTTTGAATGATATCTATTGTTTCATTCTTACTGCCTGACAATGATGAATGAGGACTTTCCTTGATGTAATGCTCCCAGAAAGCAATACAAGCCTGTTCAGACAAAGGTCAGGGTGCTCTCTCACTCAAAGAGTGGTCATGCTGTTCCTTTTCTCCACAGGACTTCTGCAATCCATGTGATTTTGTTCATTGCATCCACAACACTGTGGACACCACTGGCTGGAGTCTGCATCAATCCCTCAGTTTTGGTACATTGTATTTTTTTACAGCTGTTTATACCCTCTACACCCTTATCATGATCTGTTATGAATGAAGTATATTTCACAACCCCATTGATTTTGCACTTTTTCATGTAAATTATTTTGGCCAAGGAAATGTAAATGGAAGTTTCAGTGTTCTAGTTCTGAGCCAAGGCCTTAAGAGGTATTGAATGTTTTTGTTGGCCCCTCTTGGGCTTCTGCCATCACCATAAGAAAACATGGCCTGTGTAACCACTGCTCCTATAAGGAGGAGACACACGGCACAGACCTGAACCAACTCACAGCCTGGAGTCAAGGCCAGCCTATCCCAGCAAGGTTCAGCACAATGCCACACAATGTATAGACCTGTGAATCAGCAATATGGTTATTTTTTGAAGCCACTGAGTTTGGGGTTATTTTTCACATAGCTTTATTTAAATAGTAGGTGACTAATACAGGTATTGGTGAGAAAAGGGGAAAGCTTCTATTCCATAGTCCAGAGCTCATGTAGATGATGGGTAGAGATCATTCTTTCCAGGAAAATTTCTCCATGATCTTTACCCAGCTCAAGGCAACCTTGGCTCTTCTCTGCCTTCAGAAGCAAATGTGACAATCTGGGATGAGATGGGTATTAGGACCCCAGTTGTTTTCTTGCTGTTTTAATAAATGGATCCCCAACTGGGGTTTTCTCAATTACTAAGGATTTGATGAAGATGATAATCATCCGGTTCAACATGAGTAGATTTTAGAGCAGACCTTTTTATTTACTTCTACTCCTCCAACTGCTTAGTGTCTCTACTTATCCTGTACTTCCATGCCTTCCCGGAGCTGAATATTCATCATAACTAAGGCTCCTTCCATATTTCTTCTGTATCCTTCACCCTTCAAGTCAAAGCCTTCAGGCTTGTCTTTTCTTTAAGGTAATATTGGGGGTCCACTCTTAATAGACCTTCCCAAATAGGTATTGGCAAAATCAAGCCATTCATAGTCTCAACCAGTGGGCATGTTGGGTGATGTCCAGCAGAGGCTAAGATTTCCTTCTTTTGCCACATGCTCCATGAATACTGCCTAATGGTGCTTTAGGCACCATTAGGTGCTTTGTTTTATTCCCATTTATGAATGGAAAACAGGTGGACCAAAGTCATTGCTTGGAAAACACTTCAGATGAAATAAGCATAAGCAGTTAAAAAATAAACTTATATGCCATAGATTATTTATTACTATTATTTTGGAGAAAATTATTTGTTAATACTATTTAAAAATTATCAAACATTTTTCTCAGTTTGCTCCTTTCTTCATCTTTGTTACCTCTGCTTACTTTTCTAAGTCACATGGGCATGCAAATGTATTGTTCCTGAAACACTGGCCACTGGAGATGTGAATTATAATTTATTTGAGCACTTGATAGTATCATTTTGAGAAATACAGTCATATATGTTGATAAAATAGAGGCCGCTTATAAGTAAAGTGTTTAGAGATAAACTTTGAGTTTTATCATAAGACTTCCTTTGGAGTTTTACCTTGAAATTTAACTCCCTTTAATAAAGTAAAAGGCTATATTTTAGTAATGGTGTTTAACCTAATCACTACCATATTGTCTACAAGAGAGTTGAAAATATGGATAATTTCTCATGAGAGTTAAGGATCTTATCCCTGAAAGTTTTGCTTTATCCAGTGTTCCATTGATAACTACAGATGGACTGATACTGTGTCTACAGAGATTGCCTGTCTGTGTGTTAAGGGTGATATAAGTTCAACATTAGTATCTATTTTTCTTGAAAAAAGGAGAGGGGAAAAGTGACATCATCTTTTGGTGACATCATGCAAAGACCAATCTGCATTTTGAATTGGCTCTTGAAAAACAATTGCTTTCATTTAGAAGAGTTTTATGACAAAACTATGAGTAGCATTGTATAAAAAACAGATTGAGAAATTCGGGACCAAAATGTGATGTTGCTCAATGTGCAAATGTGGTTTTTTAGAGGACTCTACTGTTTAGGAAACACAAACATACACGCTCAGACATGGCATGGAGTGGCAATGTGCATACTGCCTTCAGTGTTTTGCAGCTTCTGATAGCAAATGCCTCAGTTTTGCTGGAACTTCCAAGTAATAATCATTTAGTGCATTAAGCTGACATTAAAAAATGCCATTTTGTTTCCTCAGGACAAGAGTGTCAAATCAAGTTTACTCATGGACCAATTTCCTCTCATGGAAATCCATGTGGGCTGTACTAATATTTCAAAAAATATGCCAATTGAAGTAAAGCGATGAAGTAAAACAGTGAGGTTGTGTTATCGAACGATGATCTTCTGAAGACTGGAGCTGACACATAGGCTCAGTGTTTGACATTTATACTCTAGGATATTTCAGGTTTATTTCATCTAATAATCACTGTTGCTTTGCAAATCTGTCTTTCATCTTGTGGTTGCATATATGTGAATGCAGTTTCTTAAGGCATATTACACAAGTTTAGTTTTTACATTTTTTCTTATTCTGATGAACTTAATTTTTGGTACTGTAGGCTGAAAAAAGCATAATGGTGAGTAGAAGACTACCTTGAGTGAATGTAACTTGGTACAATAATTGGGTTAGGACTTTAGCCTTGTCAGACATGGTTTTAATACAATGAGTTGATTAAAAGTTAAAAAAATCATAAGAGACATATAAATGAACTGCTAATATATTACATTCCAGTGGGAAATATTGCTCTCTGGTGAGTAGAATGATCCT
Source organism: Sturnira hondurensis (assembly GCF_014824575.4). Taxonomy (NCBI): domain Eukaryota; kingdom Metazoa; phylum Chordata; class Mammalia; order Chiroptera; family Phyllostomidae; genus Sturnira; species Sturnira hondurensis. The sequence goes on along the minus strand of NW_028093845.1, from coordinate 12,985,771 downwards.
ATCCTCCATCTAAGCCATCTACCTCCCAGAATCTGAACCACATGTAGATGAAAATGCTGTTTATCATCTTGGCATTTGCTCCTTCTTTTTCTTTTTTTTTTTTAAAGGAACATTGTTGTTTATTAAACAAAAAGCTTTAAATTAAGTTGTCTTAGAGTTTGTTCACTGGCTTAGTGCCATCATTAAAAGTCGGGTTCTTTTGTTGTTGTTGTTCTTGGTTTCTTTTGTTTTATTTATTTATTTTATTTATTTTCTAAGATTTATTTAATTATTTTTCAAGTACAGTTTTCTGTCTATTACTCCCATCCCATCCCACCCCCATGCTCCCCCTCCCTCCCATTTCTACCCTTCTCAGTTGTTGTCCATGTATCCTTTATATATGTTCCTCTAAATCCCTCCCCTATTTCCCCTGAAATTCCCTCCCCTCTCCCCTCTGGTCACTGTCAGCCTGTTCTCTATTTTTCTATTACTACCTAAATATCTATTTTATTGAAGTGTCATTTGCTCCCACATATAGTGCATATGCCTCAGGAGAATCTGGTTGACCTCAGCCCTTCAGGTTATGATTATACTAATATAATCATTTCTATTCAAGTTTGTAGGTAGTCTGGCCCAAATCAATGGGATGCAATGACAGACAAAAACAACTTTTTTGAAAGTTTTGGAAGTGCAGCTTTCTTGTTATGAAGCACAGCTACAGGAAGTCAGTCTCACTGGATATCAATGAGTAGCCATTTAAAGGCATAGTTGCTGTATGTAACATATGACAGCCACTAGGAAAATCAGCCTTAGGATGAAGCTGACAGTGCTTGTGTCAGAATGGATAGATGGAAGTAACCTGTGTCCTTGATGATAATCATTTATCAATTAGCCCTATAGCCTCTTATGCAGCTGGGATTTACTTTGGGTAACCAATATACTTTATTACTGATAAAGATAGTTGAGTTTTCAATTTTATGCAGTTTAAAGAATTGAATGGTACACAGTGGGGTGCATCAGGCAACAAATCTTAAAATATCGAACTGGCTGTGTGGAGAAGGTGAGTCAGAGGAAAGCTTGGGTGTTCTACCACTGCCATACCACAGTAGAACATTTGTCATTTTCCAACTAAATAATGTACCTTTGAAAGCTGTAGCATAAAAGGATTTGGTAGAAAAATTCAGGCTCTTCACCACTAGCATCTTTCATTAAGATCTTACAAGAATGAGATTCAATGTTTAGAAAAGAAGAGAAAGGAACCAAATAAACACAATCAGAAATGAAAGAGGAGAGATTACAACTGATACCACAGAAATAGAAAGGATTGTAAGAAATTACTATGAAGACCTGTATGCCAAAAAATTTGAAAACCTCGGTGAAATGGACAAATTTCTAGAAAAATATAATCTTCCAAAACTCAATGAAGAAGAAGCAGAAAGCTTGGACAGACCAATAACAGCAGATGAAATTGAAGCAGTAATCAAAAAAACTCCCATCACACAAAAGACCTGGACCTGATGGTTTCACAGGAGAATTCTACAAAGCTTTTAAGGAAGAGCTAATCCCTATTTTTCACAGACTATTCCCAAAAATCCAAAAGGAGGGAAAACTCCCCAACTCTTTTTCTGAAGCCAGCATCACCCTAAATCCAAAGCCAGATAGAGACACAACAAAGAAAGAAACTAGAGGCCAATATAGCTGATGAACATAGACGCTAAAATACTCAATAAAATATTAGCAAATCGCATCCAACAATACATCAAAAAGATCATACACCACGACTAAGTGGGATTCATCCCAGGGATGCAAGGATGGTTCAACATACTCAAATCAATAAATGTAATAAACCACATACACAAAAGCAAAGACAAAAACCAAATGATCATATCAATAGATGCGGAAAAAGCTTTTGATAAGGTTCAACACCCATTTATGATAAAGGTACTCAGAAAAATGGGAATAGAGGGAGCATTCCTCAACATAATAAAGGCCATATATGAAAGACCTACAGCCAACATCATACTCAATGGGCAAAAACTAAAAGCTTTTCCACTAAGATCAGGAACAAGACAAGGCTGCCCACTTTCACCACTTCTATTCAATATAGTATTAGAAGATCTAGCCACAGAGATCAGACAAGAAAAGGAAATAAAAGGCATCCAAATTGGAAAGGAGGAAACAAAACTGGCAATGTTTGCAGATGACATGATAATGTACATGGAAAATCCTATAGCCTCTACCAAAAAACTGCTCGAATTAATAAATGAATTTGGCAAAATAGCGGAATACAAAGTCAATATCTAGAAATCAAAGGCATTTTTTATACCAACAATGAAATAGCAGAAGCAGAAATCAATAAAAGAATCCCATTCGATATAGCAAAAACAAAAATAAAATATCTGGGAATAAACCTAACCAAGGAGGTAAAAGAACTGTATGCAGAAAACTACACAACACTGAAGAAAGAAATCAAGGAAGACACAAACAAATGAAAACATATACCGTGTTCATGGATTGGAAGAATTAACTTTATCAAAATATCCATGCTACCCAAAGCAATTTACAGATTCAATGCAATACCTATTAAAGTACCAATGGTATATTTCACAGACATAGAACAAACACTTCAAAAATTTATATGGAACCATAAAACCCAGAATAGCAGCTGCAATGTTGAGAAAGAAGAACAAAGTAGGAGGGATCACAATACCTGATACCAAACTGTATTCCAAGGCCGCTGTAATCAAAACAGCCTGGTACTGGCATTAAAACAGGCACATAGACCAATGGAATGGAACACAGAGCCCAGAAATAAACTCAACTCTCTACAGTCAATTAATATTCGACAAAGGGGCCAGTAACATAAAATGGAGCAAAGATAGCCTCTTCAACAAATGGTGTTGGGAGAACTGCACAGCTACATGCAAAAAAATGAAACTTGAGCACCAACTTACACCATGTACCAAAATAAATTCAAGGTGGATAAAAGACTTAAATAGAAGCCATGAAACCATTAAAGCCTTAGAGGAGAAAATTGGCAAGAAAATCTCAGATATTCCATGCAGCAATATTTTTAATGATACGTTCCCTAGAGTAAGGGACATAAACGAAAGAATAAACAAATGGGATCTCATCAAAATTAAAAGCTTCTGCATGGCTAAGGAAAACAGTATCAAGATACAAAGAGAAGGAACAGCTTCAGAAAACATATTTGCCAATGATACATCAGACAAAGGTTTAATCTGCAAACTATACAAAGAACTCACACGACTCCACTCAAAGAAGACAAACAACCCAATTACAAATGGGCAAAGGACTTGAACAGACATTTCTCCAAGGAAGACATACAGAGGATCCAGAGACACATGAAAAGATGCTCAATATCGCTAGCTATCAGAGAGAAGCAAATTAAAACCACAATGAGATACCACTTAACACCAGTCAGAATGGCTATCATAAACAAAGAAACAAACAACAAGTGCTGGACAGGATGTGGGGAAAAGGGTCCCTAGTACACTGTTGGTGGGATTTGCAGAGTTTGCAAAAAATTGCAGACTGGTACAACCACTATGAAAAACAGTATGGAATTTTCTAAGAAAACTAAAAATGAATGTGCCCTTTTACCTAGCAATTCCACTATTAAGAGTATATCCTAAGAATCCTGAAACACCAATCCAAAAGAAACTATGCACCCCAATGTCCATAGCAGCACAATTTGGGATAGCCAAGATTTGGAAGCAACCTAGATGCCCTTCGGTAAATGACTGGATCAAAAAGCTATGGTACATTTACACAATGGAATTCTATGCTGCAGAAAGGAAGAAGGAACTCCTACCATTTGCAACACCATGGATGGAACTGGCAAGCATTATGGTGAGCGAAATAAGCCAGGCGGTAAAAGACAAATACCATATGATATCACCGTTAACAGCAATCTAAACAACAAAACAATCAAGCAAGGAAAATATGACCAATGACACTCAAATACGGAACAGTCTGACAGGGTCCAGAGGGGAGAGGGGATAGAATCATAGGGGAAAAAGGGATAGACTCACATGAATAAGTATAAAGGACACATGGGCAATAACTAAGGACGGGGGGGCAGAAATGGGCGGTAGGTGGGGAGCACGGGGGGGGCGGGCAGGGCTTGGAATGTAAGACAGAAAGCTGTACTTGAAGAAGAATTAAATAAAAAAATATGTAAAAAATTTAAAAAAGAACAAACTGACAGTAACCAGAGGGGAGGTGGGAGAGGATAATGGGTGGAAAAGGGGGGAGGATTGTCAAGGAATAAGCATAACGGACCCACGGACAAAGCCAAAGGAAAATAGGATCGAAGGTGGTAAGTGGGAATGGCTAAGGTGGGGAGGAGTGGAAAAAGTTAAATGGAGACAACTGTATTTGAACAACAATAAAAAAGAAAGAAAAAAAAACATTCAATATTTATCTTGGATGTTGCCACTGGAAGAAAATGGGGTTTCTTTCAGAGACAACTGTGGGATGCCAGATTGGGTGACTCCTGAACTCCTCACTGCCATAACAGGAATTCTTGTTTTCCCTGTCCAGAAATAGATTGTGTGTCCATAGACTGATGATCTCTGGTGATATTTTAAATACTTTTCATTTTCTGAAAGGGAGCTTTTACTAGAGCTTCTGTGCTTTATCAGCCATTGCATATTGTAAGTGCCTAAGATACATCATTCAATTTTTAGCCATGTATTTTGGGTCACATGGAACTACTTCCTGACCTGATGAAGACTCAATGTCAACCAGAGATCTTGGACTTGGAGCTAAGTGTGGTAACTGGTAACACTTTGGGTTGTTTACTTTAGAAGTGGCAAAATAGAAAGAATTAAGGGCTAAATGGAAATAATTAGGCTTTCTATGTTTTTATGTTTCCAATAATTTTTACCAACACATTATGTTTATATCTTCAGCCAAATTTTGGTCACAAGCCCATTCCTGGATGAACAATTGGCAAGCAAAATAAGATAAATCTTAGTCCTGCCAGGCTCATCTGAAGTTGAAGCCAGCTTATAAACTTCCTCTAAATCTGCTCATTGTAGAGGAATGGCAGGAAGTGACTGCACCATTTTGGGACTACCCTGGAGGTGATAGTGGGACCCATTCAACCCAAAAGGCCAGCTTTGAAGAAAACCTTCGAAGAGAAAAGGAGAGTCACAAAACAACCCCGTACTACATGAAGCAGAGATATGGCAGAAGAAATGGCTTAGGCTGTAATGTCTGATCAACTATTTCTTCACAAGTGTCTGAATATTTATTGGGACATCAGAAGAATATTGAGAGGATGTGTCAAGATGGCGACAGAGTAGCATGGAAGGAATCCAGGTCCTGCACATCTGGTAGAAAAACCAGGAGGATCTACTGAGGAACAGCATAATCAACCAACAATTCCCCAGCATTTATGAAAATAAGAGATCAGAGAGTGTGATGGAGGGACCAGACAGTTGCAGGTCAGTGAGGACTATGGGACATGAGTGAGGACAAAAGCGGCTGCGCTTGCGGCCTGATCACACATGCACAAAAAAAAAGTAGCATGTGGAAGCAGAGAACACCAAGACACCTGCAGGAGACTACACCACTGAATTTCATAGGTATTCTACCACAGAAGTTCACACCATAAACCCAGGGAATCAGAACAGATGAATTTAAGAAGCTGAGACCAAAAAGAAGAGTATCACAAACAATGGGAAGACAAACAAACAATCCCCAAATGAAAGAAAAGGTGGAAGTCTCAGAAAGAATGTTAGATGAAAGAGAGGCAAGCCAATTATCAGATATTGAATTCAAAGCACTGGTTATCAGGAAATTCAAAGAGCTTACAAAGAGCTATCAGAAACTACAGGGGAGCTACAATGAACTCTCCACAAACTATATCAACATGAAACAGGAAATAGAAACCACCAACTAAGGCCAAGAGGAAATGAAGAATACAATTTCTGAAGTGGAGAACACAGTAGAAGGTATGAAAAGTAGGATCAATGGGGCAGAAGATCACATCAGTAAGTTAGAGGACAGAGTAGAAAGAATTCCCCAGACAGAGCAAGAAAAGGAAAAGAGGCTCAGACAGAAAGAGGAGGGATTAAGAGAAATGCAAGACAATATGAAAGGTAATAATATCCGAATAATAGGAATACCAGAAGGAGAAGAGGAAGAACAAGAGATAGAAAACCTATTTAAAGAGCAATAATGGAAAATTTTCCTAATACGATGAGAGAAAAAGTCACATGAATTCAGGAATCACAGAGAGTTACAATCAGGTGTAACCCAAGGAGGCCCACTGCAAGACATATCATCATTAAAATAGCAAAACTCAAAGCCAAAGAGAGAATTTTAAAGGCAGTAAGGGAGAAAAAGGAAGTAACATACAAGGGAGCCCCAATAAGGTTGGCTAATAACTTCTCAAAGGAAACACTCCAAGCAAGAAGAGAAGGGCAAGAAATATTCCAAATAATGAGAACCAGAGGCCTGCAACCAAGGCTACTTTACCCAGCAAGGCTCAAAATCAAGATACAAGGCCAAAGAGAGAGCTTTCAAGACAAAAGAAGTCTAAAAGAATATGCCTTCACCAAACCAGCTCTAGAAGAATTACTAAAAGGACTGCTTTAAGGAAAATAAGAAAAAGAGGTAGACGGAGAGGAACATAAGGACATAAATGGCAAGGAATAAGTACCTTTCAATAATAACCGTAAACATAAATGGATTAAATGCTCTAATCAAAAGACATAGAATAGCTGAATGGATAAGAAAGCATGACCCACACATATGCTGCGGAAAAGAGACCCACCTCAGGACAAAACACCATCACAGACTAAAAGTGAAATGCTAGAAACAAATTTTCCAAGCAGATGGACAAGAAAAAAAGCCGGGGTAGCAATTCTCATATCAGAAAAAATAGACTTCAAAAAAAGGGCCATAAAGAGACACCCAGAAGGTCACTTCGTAATACTCAAGGGAAGAATTGACCAAGAACACATTAACATTGTAAATATATATGCACCCAACATAGGAGCACCCAAAACCACCCAATATATTAGCACCCAAATATATAAAGAAAATCCTAGAGGACCTCAAGAGAGATATTGACAGAAACACAATTATAGTAGGGGATTTTAACACCACACTGTCAAAAATGGACAGATCTTCCAAACAAAATATCAACAAAGTTATTGCAGCTTTAAACAGCACCCTACATGAAATGTACCTAACTGATATATAGAAAGCACTTCTCCCAAAGAAGCTAAATACACATTCTTTTCAATTGCACATGGAACATTTTCAAACATAGACCACATGACAGGACACAAAACGAGTATCAACAAATTCAGGAAAATTGAAATAATACCAAGCATTTTCTCTGATCACAAGGGACTGAAATTAAAAACCAACCCCACAGGAAAAAACCCAAAACACCCAAAATCATGGAGACTGAACGGTATGCTATTAAACAATGAATGGGTCAAGATTGAAATTAGGGGAGAAATCAAAAGGTTTCTGGAAACAAACGAAAATGACCTCACATCAACACAAAACTTATGGGACACAGCAAAGTTCTGAGAGGGAAGTTCATAAAAATACAGGCCTACCTAAAAAAGACAGAAACATTTCAAACAACCTAACCCTACGCTTGCAAGAACTTGAGGAACAACACCAAAGACAGCCCAGAGCAAGTAGAAGGAAGGAAATAACCAAGATCAGAGCAGAATTAAAAGACATAGAGACTAAAAGCACAATTCTAAGGATGAATGAGTCCAGGAGTTGGTTTTTTGAAAAGATAAACAAAATAGACAAGCCTTTAAGTAGGCTCATCAAGAAAAGAAGAGGGAGGATCCAAAGAAACACAATCAGATATGAAAGAGGAGAGATTACAACTGATACCACAGATATAGAAGGGATTGTAAGAAATTACTATGAAGAACTGTATGCCCAGAAATTTGAAAACCTAGGTGAAATGGACAACTTTTTGGAAAAATATAATCTTCCAAAACTCAATAAAAAAGAAACAGAAAACCTGAACAGGCCAATAACAGCAAATGAAATTGAAGCAGTAATCAAAAAACTCCCATCACACAAAAGCCCTGACCAGATGGTTTCACAGGAGAATTCTACAAAGCATTTAAGGAAGAGCTAACCTCTATTCTTCACAGACTATTCCAAAAAATCTAAAATGATGGGAACCTCCCCAACTCTTTTTTTGAAGCCATCATCACCCTAATTCCAAAACCAGATACAGACACAGCAAAGAAAACTTTAGGACAATATCACTGATGAACATAGATGCTAAAATCCTCAACAAAATATTGGCAAATCGCATCCAACAATACATCAAAAAGATCATAAACCACGACCAAGTGGGATTCATCCCAGGGATGCAAGGATGGTTCAATATACACAAATCAATAAATGTAATACACCACATAAACAAAAGCAAGGACAAAACCCACATGATCATATCAATAGATGCAGAAAAACTTTTGATAAGTTACAACACCCATTTATGATAAAGGCACTCAGGAAACTGGGAATAGAGGGAGCATTCCACAATATAATAAAGGCCATATATGAAAGACCTATAGCCAACATCATACTCAATAGGAAAAAACAAAAAGCTTTTCCACTAAGATCAGGAACAAGACAAGGTTGTCCCCTTTCACCACTTCTATTCAATATAGTATTGGAAGTTTCAGCCTCAGCGATCAGACAAGAAAAGGAAATAAAAGGCATTCAAATTAGAAACGAGGAAACAAAACTGTCATTGTTCACAGATGACATGATAGTGTACTTGGAAAATCCTATAAACTCTACCCCAAAACTGCTCAAACTAATAAATGAATTTGGCAAAACAGTGGGTTACAATGTCAATATCCAGAAATCAATGGCATTTTTGTATACCAACAATGAAATTGCAGAAGCAGAAACCCAGTGAAAAATCCCATTCAATATAGCAAAAAGAAAAACAAAATATCTGGGAATAAATCTAATCAAGCAGGTAAAAGACCTGTATGCAAAAATCTACACAACACCGAAGAAAGAAATCAAGGAAGACACAGACAAATAGGAACATATATCATGTTCATGGATTATAAGAATTAATATCATCAAAATGTCCATACTACCCAAAGCAATTTACAGATTCAATGAAATACCTATAAAAGTACCAATGGCATATTCCACAGAAATAGAACAAATACCTCAAAAACTTATATGGAACCATAAAAGACCCCGAATAGCAGCTGCAATGTTGAGAAAGAAGAACAAAGTAGGAGGGATCACAATACCTGATATCAAACTGTATTCCAAGGCCACTGTAATCAAAACAGCCTGGTACTGGCACAAAAACAGGCACATAAACCAATGGAATGGAACACAGAGCCCAGAAATAAACTCAACTCTCTACAGTCAATTAATATTCGACAAAATGGGCAGAAGCATAAAATTGAGTAAAGATAGCCTTTTCAACAAATGGTGTTGGGAGAACTGCACAGCTACATGCAAAAAAATGAAACTTGAGCACCAACTTACACCATACACCAAAATAAACTCAAGGTGGATAAAAGACTTAAATATAAGCCCTGAAACCATTGAAGTCCTAGAAGACAACACAGGCAGGACAATCTCAGATATTTCACACAGCAGCATTTTTACTAATATGTCTCCTAGAGCAAGGGACATAAAGGAAAGAATAAACAAATGGGATCTCATCAAAATAAAAAGCTTCTGCATGGCTAAAGAAACCAGTATTATAATAAAAGGAGAACCTATTGTATGGGAAAACATTTGCCAGTGATACCTCAGACAAGGGTTTAATCTCCTAAATATATAAATAACTTACATTACTCCACTCTAAGAAGACAAGCAACCCATTTAAAAAATGGGCAAATGACTTGAACAGAGAGTTCTCCAAGGAGGACATGCAGAGGATCCAGAGACACATGAAAAGATGCTCAATATCGCTAGGTATCAGAGAGAAGCAAATTAAAACTACAATGAGGTAACATTTTACACCAGTCAGAATGGCTATCATAAACAAAGAAACAAACAGCAAGTGCTGGAGAGGTTGTGGGGAAAAGGGGACCCTAGTTCATGATTGGTGGGATTGCAGTCTGATACAACCACTATGGAAAACAGTATGGAATTTTCTAAGAAAACTAAAAATGAATCTGCCTTTTGACCCAGCAATTCCTCTGTTAGGAGTATATCCTAAGAACCCTGAAACAGCAATCCAAAAGAACCTATGCACCCTGATGTCCATAGCAGCACAATTTGGGATAGCCAAGAGTTGGAAGGAACCTAGATGCCCATCAGTAAATGACTGGATCAAAAAGCTATGGTACATTTACACAATGGAATTCTATGCTTCAGAAAGGAAGAAGGAACTCCTACCCTTTGCAACATCATGGATGGAACTGGAAAGCCTTATGCTGAGTGAAATAAGCCAGGCGGTGAAAGACAAATACCACATGATCTCACCTTTAACAGAAAGCTAAACAAGAAAACAAACAAGCAAGCAAAATATGACCAAAGACACTGAAATACAGGACAGGTTGACAGGGACCAGATGGGAGAGTGGGGATAATCACAGGGGAAAAGCCGAAGGATTCACATGAATAAGTATAAAGAACACATGGACAATAACTAAGGTGGTGGGTGGAAATGGGTGAGAGGTGGGGAGCACTGGGGGGAAGAATTCTGAAGAAGAATTTAATTCTGAACAAGAATTATATAAAAAAATAAAATAAAAATAAATCTGTTCATTGGAAGAAATCCAGAAGAAATGTTGGGGAGTTCACCATAGCAAACACTTCATGGATTTAGTAATGATGGAATTATTTGGTAAGCATGGAATCAGTTGGGGAATAAGAATCTATGTCTGACATATATGGAACAATTTTATTTTTATAAGCTTTTAGGGGTATGTTATTCTCGCTACCCTGTACCACCCTCCATAGAATGCTATGTGAGATCTAGAGGTCTGAAATTAACTTTCTAACACTTGTCTTTGATTAGGCATCTCCATTTTTTAGACCTGAAACCTAGAATGGCACATACACAGTGAGAATCTGATTAATTGATAACAGGGATTCTTAAATTGGCTATGCTATATAAGGTCTTTTGAAGATATTGATGGGTGTTGTAGGCAAAAATGTTGTGCAGTTTCAAGAATTTTTGAAAAATCTGAGTTATACCAGGTTTTGTAGATAGTCTCCAAATACGACTCCCAACATTTTTTTCTTTTTCTGTTCATACATGATACTCCTCACATTAAGAATCTTCCCGCCCTGGCTGGTGTGGCTCAGTGGACTGAGTGTGGGCCTGCAAACAAAAGGATCGCAGTTCGATTCCTAGTCAGGGCACATGCCTGGGTTGCAGGCCAGTTCCCAGCAGGGGACATACAAGAGGCAACCATACATTGATATTTCTCTCCCTCTCTCCTTCTCTTACCCTCTGAAGATAAATAAATAGTCTTTTTTTTTTTTAAAAAAAGCCCTGGCTGGTGTAGCTCAGTGGATTGAGCGCGGGCCTGTGAAGCAGACGATCGCGGTTCGATTCCCAGTCAGGGCACATGCCTGGGTTGCAGGCTGGTTCCTTGCAGGCTAACTACCAGCAGGGGACGTGCAAAAGGCAACCATACATTGATGTTTCTCTCCCTCTCGCCTTCCCCTCTAAAGATAAATAAATAAATAAAAATTAAAAGAAAATAATCGTCCCACCAACCTCCTTGAATCTAGCCTGGCTCTATGTCTTGTTTGGACCAATAGAATTTGAAAAAATTGATGTTTGGGGATTTCTAAGCCCAGGCCTTAAAAGGACAGACATATTGTGCTTTCTTCCTCTTGGATGTCAGCTACCGTGAAAAAAAGAATGACTACCCTGAGACAACTGTTTCATTAGAAATGCGTGATAGCTCTGTGGAAAGGCCACATGGAGGAGTGCCAAAGTGCCAGCCATGTGAGTGAGGCCATGTTGGATTTTTCAGCCCAGCCAGAAGCTAAATGCTGGTAATCAAATGTAGCCTAAATTTCTGAGCCACAAAATGATGAAAACAATAAAACATTGCTTTGCCACAAAGTTTGGGGTAATTTACTGTGTAGAAATAGATAACTGAAACAGTTAAACAAGTTCCTTTACTGCTGGACTTTTCAGAGCCTTTAATATGTGTATAATCTGTAAGCATACCGAAAGGATGACAATATGATTGGTAGTTGGGTGTACCACCTTCCTGTTACAACCATAAGTGTATGTTCTCCAGTTCAAAGAATGAGACATTACTTTAGAATATAGTAGATGGGGGCTCGATTCTGTATGGCCTGCAGAACTGCCAAGGAAAGAGTTCCTGAAGACTAGGCATGCTCGTAGAAGTAAAATAGATACTTGAGAGCAGGTCAAAGAATGGGTGGTAGAAAGTATTCTAGCCAGGCACGTGAAACAGAGCCTATATAGAGAGAATCTTGCAGGTTATATGTAGGAGAAGGAACAACCAGTCAGCCTCAGGGAAGTCCAGTCAGTGTCCTTTCACATGGCTAGAGTGGGGATACAGGCATAAGGCACTATGAGGAGATAAGGCAAGAAAACAGAAGGCTGGGAACAGAGATTTGAAAGCTGCCACATCCTAGTCACTAAGATGGAGCCAGGAGCAGAATTTCAGCTTATAGGGAGATTGCTGACAACAAGGCTGGGTTTCAGATTTAGGGTTTCAGAGCACTAAGTGAGTTATAAATGCAGAGGGTTATAGTGTTGTTCAAGGAGGAGTTAAGAACTTAATCCAATTCCTGCTGGAACAGTTGCTAGAGGAAATCAACTGTCAACACGCTTTGCAACTTGCTGAAGCCAAAGATAGCCATTTCCACTGAAAAGAGCTGCCTTGCTGAAGGTCATGTTTCCCACCCAAAGGTGAGCAGTGCTGAAGTATAATATCTGGCCCTTTGCCTCAACTTGGGACAAACTCTGAAGAGCTTTCCCAGCTCTATTACTGTCTGTTGTTTTAACTGAGAACTTTGATAGGGTTGTCCATTAGTTAGCTTGGCCTGCCACACAAAATACCACAAGATGAGTGGCTTTAGACAGTAGAAATTTATCTTTTTTAACTTTTAAAAACTGTTTTTCAAATACAGTTGTCTCCATTTCACCCCTACTACTCCTCCCTACCCCAGCCATCCCCACCTCCCATGCTTGATCCCATCCCTCTTTGGTTTTGTCCATGTGTCCCTTATAGATTGTGGGGGAGCTTTGCCCACAGAACCTCCCCCACCTCACCTGCCATAGATGAAAATGAGTCTGCCAAGACATAATCTGCTTGGGTTGGAAAGGAAGACGAACTCCAAAAGAGAAGGGCCAGGAGCCTGTTCCTCAATGGACTTTCATTGGGTTTATTTGCATAGGAATACAGGGCATAAACGTAAAGCTCACGTCATTGTCGGGCAGTAAGGATCAAACAATAGATAACACTCAAAGAACTGTGAGGACTTATTCTGCGTCAGGGTCAATTAGCTAAAGAGCCATAAAACTTTGGGAAACAAACTCATTTCAAGTTCAGACACTTATCATTTAAATTGAGGGTATTAGCAAAGCAGGTTTCACAGAATTTTATGCATTCTTTCTCAGGCCTGATTGCCCCAGGGACCTTGTCGCACCCACCTCTGGCATTGTTTCAGGCTTAAGTCAGGCAGGGGAAGTAAGAAGCCAAGAGATTAGGAGACTTCTTGCAGACAGAATGAGGACTCAGGCCATGTCAAAGCCAAGGGGTGAGGATCCATCACCCCCTTTTTCTATAGCCCCCCAAATCCTTCCCTGAAGTCCCCTTCATGACCAGGCCTATCTTAGGTCATCCCTCCCTTGAGAAATCTTATCCACCATTGGCTAATTGATCATCCGCTCTGGGCCAAGCAGGGTGAAGTAAAAGGGGGCAGAGGAGGCTCCCCTACAAGGAAGATAAGCTTTGTCTCCTTAATGGCTTATGGTCCCAAGGTCTTTTTATTCAGCCTTAGCCATGAGGGGTTACAGTTTTTGAAACCAGGCAAGGCGGTTCCTAGTAATAGATGTTCCTAAAAACCTACCCCCCTCTTTTTTCCTTGCACCCCAATGTTCATAGCGGCACAATTTACAATAGCCAAGTGCTGGAAGCAACCTAAGTGCCTATCAGTAAATGAATGGATCAAAAAACTATGGTACATTTACACAATGGAATACTACCCAGCAAAAAGAAAGAAGGACCTCCTACCCTTTGTGACAGCATGGATGGAACTGGAGAGCATTATGCTAAGTGAAATAGGCAGGTGGTAAAAGACAAATACCATATGATCTCATCTTTAACTGGAACCTAATCAACAAAACAAACACGCACACAAAATATAACCAGAGACATTGAAATTAAGAACAAACTGACAGTAACCAGATGGGGAGAAATTTATTTTGTCATAGCTCTGGATGCTTGAAGTCCAAGATCAAGGTGCTGGCAAACTCACTTTCTGGTGAGGCATCTCTTTGTGGATTGTAGACAACCACCTTCTCTTAGTGTCCTCATATGGCTTTTCCTCTGTATGTGGATGGTGGTGGGGCTACAGGAAGAGAGAGAAAATATTTGGTGTGTCTCTTCCTGTTCTTTTACTGTACTGTTTATATTAATATTTACCCCTCTTATGCCCCCTTTCCCCCTGCAATCACCACACTGTTGTCCATGTTCATGAATACTTTTTCCTTTTTGTTAGATCCCTCTACCTTCTATCTCCCCCCCGCCCCCCGAGCTGTTATCCTGCCCTCTATCGGTGAGTCTGTCTCTATTTTTCTTATTAGTTCAGTTCATTAGATTCCACATGTGAGTGGAATAATATGGTATTTGTATTTCTCTGACTGGCTTATTTCACTTGGCATAATGTTCTCCAGGTCCACCCATGCTGTTGCAAAGGGCAATATTTCTTCTTTTTTACCGTTGAGTACTATTCCATTTTTATTAAGATATCAGTACAGCCCTGGCTGATGTAGCTCAGTGGGTTGAGCACAGGCTTGCGAACCAGAAGATCGCGGTTTGACTCCCAGTCAGGGCACATGCCTGGGTTGCAGGCCAGATCCCAGCAGGGGACACATGAAAGGCAACCATACATTGATATTTCTCTCCCTCTCTCCTTCTGTTCCACTCTAAAGATAAAGAAATAAAAATTTAAAAAAAGAGAGATATCAGTCTTATTCAACAAAGGCCACCCTCATGACCTCACTTAACCTTTAATATCTCCTTAGAGGCCTTATCACGAAATATAGTCACATTGGGGATTAGAGCTTCAACATATAAATTTGGGGGAAACAGAATTTAATCCATGATATATTGCACGGCAGCCTTACTCCTCTCTCTGCCCACTCTTATTTCCATGGCAGTTTTTCGCTGCTGTGGATTTCAAAATCATGCTATAATAAACTTTCTACACACTGATCTCTGTTTCTGAGTTTTGAGTCCCAGAGAAACTGTTTAAATCAAGGACTGGTCATGGGAAGTACAGGCTTGTCTAAGGAAGGATCTCCGTCTCTTCCTCCCCACCCCTCATGCGTGTTTTTAAAAAAATATATTTTATTGATTATGCCATTATAGTTGTCCTATTTTCCCCCTTCATTCCCCTCCACCCTGCACACCCCCTCCCCCACCATTCCCCCCTTTAGTTTATGTCCACGTGTCTCGAGTTCTTTAGATTCTATATTTCTCATACTATTCTTGCCTTCACTCCATCTATTTTCTACCTACCATCTATGCTACTCATTCTCTGTACCTTCTCCCCCTTCTCCTCCTCCCACTCTCCTGTTACTAACCCTCCATGTGATCTCCATTTCTATGGTTCCACTCCTGATCTAGCTGTCCTCTTAGTTTGCTTTTGTTTTAGGTGTGGTTCTTAATAACTGTGAGTTTGCTGTCCTTTCACTGTTCATGTTTTTTATCTTCTTTTTATCTCCTTTATCTCTTTTATCTCCTTTAACATTTCATATAATAAGGGCTTGGTGATGATGAACTTTTTGAATTTGATCTTACCTGAGAAGCACTTTATCTATCCTTTCATTTTAAATGAAAGCTTTGCTGGATAGAGCAATCTTGTTTTTAGGTCTTTGGATTTCATGTCTTGGAGTACTTCTTTCTAGCCGCTTTTTGCCTATAAGGTCTCTTTTGAAAAATCAGCTGACAGTCTGATGGGCGCTCCTTTGTAAGTGACTGTCCCCTTATCTTTTGCTGCTTCTAGGATTCTCTCCTTCATTTTAATCTTGGCTAATGCAATTATGATGTGCCTTGGTGTGTTCCTTCTTGGGTCCAACTTCTTTGGGACTCTCTGAGCTTCCTGGATTTCCTGGAAGTCTATTTCCTTTGTGAGATTGGGGAAGTTCTCCTTTATTATTTGTTCAAATAAGTTTTCCACTCGTGGCTATTACTCTTCCCCTTCTGGTACCTCTATAATTCGGATGTTGGAATGTTTGAAGATGTCCTGGAGGTTCCTAAGCCTCTCCTCATTTTTTTGAATTCTTGTTTCTTCATATTTTTCTGTTTGGTCATTTTTTTCTTCCTTTTGGTCCACTCCCTTGATTTAAGTCCCAGTTTCCTTTCCATCACTATTGGTTTCCTGTGTATTTCCCTTCATTTCAATTAGTTTAGCCTTCATTTGTTCCCCTAATTTGTGACTAAAATCAACCAGTTCTGTGAGCATCCTGATCACCAGTATTTTGAACTGTGCATCTGAAAGTTTGGCTATTTCTTGGTCATTTAGAATTATAGGCTCTTGGGCTTTGAGTTCTTCCTGAGCCATGATGTTTTAGTCTTTTCATGCCTGTTACGTATGAGGGGCAGAGCCCTAGTTGTTCACCAGGGTTGGGCAACTCAGTCGTTGGGTTGTGATTCTGTATGTGGGGACGGGTTCAAAGAGGGGCAATGGTGGTCCCCTCTGCTGCTTTCTGGTGCTGGGGCCTGTGAAATCTGTCTCACCGCTCACTCCTTTGCCCTGGTTTATGTGTGCGGGAATGTGGGACCACAGTCAGCCTGCCGCCTTGTGCCCTCATTGGGTCCACCTGTTGCAACCCCACACTTGGAATCTGCCAACCGCTGCCTGCATACCTGGGTCCCTGGGTCCCTGGGTCCCTGGGTCGTTCTGGCTGAGTTTTCCTACATAACCCTATTTTGCCAATTGCTGGTTCTGCCCCTCTTACCAGTCTGGCTGAATGGTTCATTGTTGTCAGACTTCCGTATAGTTCAATTTTCTGGTTTGGTTGCTTTTTTGTTACTAAAAGTTTGTTGTTTCTAAACTTGGTTGTGCAAGGAGGCACAGTGTTTTCACCTACGCTTCCATCTTGGCCAAAAGTGTCCTCATGTGTGTTTTTATTCTGTGTACATCACTTGGGGATTAATAAATGGGAGGTGTTTAATAAATGTTTCTTGATAGAAAGAATTAAGGGATGTATAAATAAACAAGGACAATACAGTTTTCTTATACTTGGGGTGCAAGTTTAGAGTTATCCTGATTTAGTAGTTCAAGCCAGATTAGTTGACTTGCTGAATCAGGACTTCCTAATATTCTGTGAAGTTACAGCATCAGACTCAGAGCCTGGAATGAGGCTGACTCTACAGATGTAAGTCAGCTAGATCCAGTTTTAAAGATAATAGCTCTGTGAAGACTCAAAGTCCAGTAACTCACATAGAATGCATTGCAAGTCTAACTTTCAAGGCATTCGCATTTTAATATGGCCATTGATTTAAGTTAATGTGTTACAAATGTCTGTCCTTGACATTGTGCTCCTAATACTAACACTTTAGGGTTTGGGGAATAAGTTAGTCATTAACATATTGTCAAATATTTACTTATTTTATTGATCATTTAAAACAACTATTTATTGAGCATGTATAATACACTGGCATTGCTCCAGATACCAGAGATTCAAAATCAGTAGTCAACAAACTACATAAGCTTTTTCATCATGTTTTGTATCTTACTGAGAGTGTAGATGGAAGGACCAAGGTCAGAGCAGCTTGGTTAATACACAAGATCTGAGGTCAGACTGAGTTTGAATCTTGGCTCAGCAATAAATCTGGGTAAGTTTTTAAAACTTTTTTAAGCCTCAATTTCCTCATTTGTAAAATTATAATAGGAATACTAACATCTACCTTGTAGGCTTGTTGTGATAATTGTTTGAGGTAGTCTTTATAGAGTGCTTAACAAAATGCCTGACTTATACTTAGTGTACCACTGAAAATTGATAGAATAATGTCAATTTCTCTCCCATCAGGTTACTACCCTCTTCAACACACACAAATAATTCATGTATAAACTGTAAAAAAAGATGTGGTTGTACACAATATCTGAAGAAATAACACCTGCTGATAACTCTGGCAGGTTAGATTATTGTTTCTAACCTTGTCCTTACCCTTACCCTGTAATAGAATAATATATTTATTCTCTTTGACATATGATTTATGATACTGCCTGTGGACTTGGACAGGTGATTTTCTTTGACTAATATAATGTTAATGTATAGTAGGTTGAATAGTGTCTCCCCTAAATTTATCTCTTCCTGGAAGCTGTATATGTGACCTTATTGGAAATAGGACCCTTGTAAATATAATCAAGTTAAGATGAGGTCATACTAGACTAGAGTGTGCCCTAAATTCAATGACTGATGTCTTTATAAGAGAAAGGAGAGGGAAATTTGGTTATAGAAACACACACAAGGAAGAAGGCCATGTGATGGTAGAGGCAGAGACTGGAGTGGTGAATCTGCAAACCAAGGGACACCAAAGATTACTGAGAGCTGTCAGAAGTCAGGAAGAAGGAAGAATTCTTCCTGGAGCCTTCAGAGGAAACATAGCCTTGCCAACAACTTGACTTTGGATTTCTAGCTCCAATAACTGTGAGAGAATACAAGATCTGTCTAGAAAGTATCCAGCCATGTAATATGAAAAGCAGAGACATTTATTGAAGAAGATACAAGAAACATTGTACATAGGACAATGATGCCTCAGTTCCTTTCAAAGTGGGCACCTTGGGACCTCACAGTTCTCCCAATCACCATTAGCTGCCCTGTTATATTTTCTTGTTATATCGACAATCTGAAATCTCTCCCTTTTCAAAAGGGATTTTAGTTTGGGGAAAAGTCAGAAGTTGCAGGGCACCAAATCTGGGCTGTAGAGGGGCTGGGTCACCTGGTTGATTTGATGTTATACCAAAAAACTCTGCATGAGACGTGATACATGAGCAGGCACATTGTCCTGTTGAAGCTACCAATCACCATTTGCCCATAGCCGTGGCCTTCTGAATCATCTTAATAGTTTTTGTGGATGAATGTTCAAGCTTAATGCAAAATCTGATGCAGATTCATTCCTCTACTTGCTCAGTCATTTTGAATGTGATGGTCACACAGTATACATGCTCACTCAGTGGCATCTACCACCCCATGGACTAGCATAAGGAAGTCATCATTGTTTACACTTATGCATTCCAGTCCACTTTCCTTGGCTGCCAGGTTACACTGACGTTACATAAACCATTCTCATTATATTAACAGTGGTTGGGCTTTTTCTGGACAGACCTTGTACATTTCTGTTGTGTAAAGTCGCTTAGTTTGTGGTATTTGTTATGGAAGCCCTAGCAAACTAACACAGACATGTACAGAAGCTTTAAATGTGCTGTGTGTCTTGGCTTGGTCTCTTTCATTTCTGCCATCTGCTGTGAGAAGGACATACTTGGAGTCTATGTGGGGCATAGAATGAGGAGACTCGTGGAGTATATCTAAACCCAACCCACACTTTGGAGTAAAGCCCAGAAAATTCTAGCTTGTTCCAGCAGAGCTATAGGTAACCCACAGACTGTGAGCAAGAAAACAATGCATGTGGTTTTATTACATTTGAGACTTATTTGTTACTCAGAGTTGTAGCAAATAGTTGACTAACATAGTGATAAATTGGGAATGAGAGATGGAGAGTAAGAAGTTTCTTAGAACTTCAAAAAATTTCCAGATTACTCTTACTTTCTTCATTATCTTTGGGAAGAGATGTACCCCAAATATATTAGGGCAATGGTAGGTAGAAGTAAGGTCCAGTTTTAGTAAGCACTTTCGCTTTTCATGAGAAGGAAATATGAGGACTTTGGAGTTACTCATCAAGTTTTCTAGTTATCCGTTTGGATGAAAACATGCAATGAACTGGAATACAGTGGAAGCAGAAGAAGGAAAAAACTAGGAGGCCCCTTTACTCTTTCTGTCTTTGCTGAAGGAGGAAACAACCCAGATAAGAAGAGGTTGTCCTTAGAAATGACTTATGGCTAGGTAGGTTTTGAAAAATTAAAAAGGAAAGGGTTTCTGGTGTTTCTAGCTTATTAAGCCATAAAAATGAAAACAAATTTGCAAAGATGTGGGCAGTAGCAGAATGAATAGTGGACGCTTATTAGGTATGTTTGCCCAGGACAACTCATTAAAGAACACCTGACCAAAATCCCTGTAACTTCCACTGCCTCCTACCATTATCACTTTATCAGCTTCAGAAGGAAAGTCAGTTTATTCTTCATAAAGGGTCGGTCCCAAAATGTATTTGTATCCAAAGCCCTTTTCTTTCCTGTAGAAAAGCATTGGAATCATTCAATTGCTTTTCAATGGGGGTGAATGGCAATACCTTCCCTTAGCACTGAGGCAGGAGATTAAAGATTGAGAGCACGACTCTGTTTCTGCCACTTCTCTGCCTTCATCTTTCTTTTAGTTAACAACACGCCATTACAGATGTGCTAAGACACCATGTATTCATTCTCTGTGTGCATTTAAAGTGTGGATTCAGCAAGTTCATCTCTTGAAAATGGGGAGGGGAAGGCTGCTTTGATTAAAAAATATGAGTATAAATAATGCCTATTCAAATATTGGCTTAAGATTAAAACAATGATAGCCTTTGAGTTGTTTTTAGAATCTTTCACTTTCAAAGCCCTTTCCTCCTTTGGCTGCATTAGATGCTGATCTATTTGCATATTATATCCAATATATCTGAAGTGTATTTGACAAATAAGTATTATACTGTATTTTAGATAAATATTTTGTTCAGGTTTTTTTCTTATCATGAAAGTAATGCATACTTATTGTAAAATTTTACTGTATGCAGAGAAAGTATACATAGGAAAAAACTAAAAACCTATAAATACTTTATTCAGAAGTAATTCTAGCATCTATATTTATATATTTTATAAATATGTGTATATGTTAATCTTATATATGTATGTATATAAATTTTATTTATAAAATTTTTATTATATTGGTTACACAGCTTTGAATTTTCCTTTTTAAATAAGCTATCATCCTGTGAAGTGGGTGGAACTTAATTCAGTATATCTGTTGTATTTATGGTGAGATATATTGTTTTTCCTACTGCTTCTTTGTTTATGGAAATTTTTGTAGTTTAATGTTTTCACTCTGGTTTCCCAGTGTGTGGATACATGCTCTCTTGAAGGCATGAATGAAAATCTTTCATTTACTTCTCTTTCCAGAAAGAATGGCAAATTCAGTTCTGTGGTTTTAGATTTAACTACAATATTGATATGTATTTGGCCATACATTTAAATGCTATACATAGATTTCCAAAATTTATTAATCCCATTCCATGTGCAGAACATGATGCTACTTGTTTTAGAACTTCTTGTGGATGTAGAAAGACACCAGTCCTTAAATGACCAGCAGTTCATGAGAATATTGCTGAGGAAAGAATGGGTTTTAGTGGAGACTGGCATTAGCTGGTTTTGCCAGAAGGTGAATGGAGTGGACTGGCCAAATTCTAGGTTTCATCCCTAAAACAAGAAATGCTACACTTACATGCACAGTTTTTACAAATGTAAGGAATGGCAGGCAGCTTAGCTTGGCAACAGTAGAGGAGCCATGCAGGGGAGAACAGACTGGAGGCTGGTTTGTTTGGAGGACTTGCACACAGAGCAGACAGGCTTCCATTTTATAACACAGATGGGAAGGATCCTGAGTAGATTTCCCAGTAGGGGAATGACATAAAAATGAGGACTTTCAAAGCAGATTATTTTATTTCCTGTGTGTATCTAAAGCCACTGTAATCTACTATGATCATCCTAAGAGCACACCTGCTAGGTTTCTGCCCTGTCAGAGTCTGGCCATAGAAACTGTGTGCAGCTCGTGTAGCTAGTATCACATCCTGTCACACTGGGAGGGTCTGAGGTGGGCCAATTCCAGACCCTTGAAATAATTAGTTCCCAGGGATCTCTGTGTATACAGCCAAAAGGAATAATTTATTGACATGTTGGTTAATGTCCAGAGATTGCCAACAGAAAACATTAAACTAACTGAACTGTAGGAGAGGACAAAGGGATTATTTTCCAACTATAAACCCAATTTAAGAGGGAGCACCTGTCTTCCTTTTCTCTACTCTCTTAAAATTAACACACATTTTGAGCTCACAAAACACATGCTTCTGTTCTCATACACTGCTTGTGGAGATGCAAAATGGTACCCGCGCAGTCCGTTCTACTGAACCAGAATATGCAACCATGGTCAGCCCGCCGCCACTGGGTTCACCGCTGAGGCCTGCAGGGTAAGTCACACTGCTCACTACTCTGCTGGTTTATCTGTGCGAGAAAGTGTGACTGCAGCCCGCCCACCACCCTGCACCCTCACTGGGTCCGCCCGATGCGGGGCTGCCTGGGTGCCTAGGGTTGGGGGATCTTTCTTACCTGTCCCCGCTCCGCTGCTGGCTCTGCCCCTCTTACCAGTCCAGTTGAACGGTTGGTTGTTGTCAGACATCAGTATAGTTCAATTTTCTGTTCTTTGGCTGCGTCTTTGTTCACCAAACCTTTGTTGTATTCAAACTTGGTTGTGGGAGAAGGCACAGTGTTTCCACCTATGCCTCCACTTTGGTGGAAGTCTCTGAGAAGCAGGTTTTCTAAAGGAAAAAGTTTTGGGGATGTAAACTGAAGGTTTCTTCTACTACAGCTGCCCTGTCTTCTCCCTACCCAGCCTGGCAGTGAAGCCGAAGTTGGGCAGATGGCCTGGAGTTCTCTCACAGAACTGGGACCGGTCTGTGCCTGAACTTGCGGAAACCAGACAGGCTGGCCAGCGTACCCCACAACCCACGGTGGTAACCTCTGGGAAAATAGCACTGTGAGGAAGTCCTAGAGCCCCTAGATAGGGCATTGGAGAGAGACGCTGATTTGGCTCTTGGGACAGCGCTCACAGAAAGACCACACTAATAGCCCCTCAGCCAGCTGCAGCAAGAAAAACCGGTTTGGCCAGTTTGAAACCAACAATTTTTTTCTTTTTAAGTATTTTTTAATCTTTTTAATTTTATTATTGTTTTATCTTTAAAAACTTTTTTCCTCTTTTTTCTTCTTTTCTGTTTTATTCCCTCTTCCTTTCTTTCCAAACTTATCACTTTTTCCTCCCTTCTCCCTCCTTTTTTTTTAACCAACAAGCAACACAAACAACTTGGAACTGCAAAAAAACCAGAGCTGTACCCCCAAAAGAGGCTTCCCAACAGTAGAGACAGAGAGACAAATTTCACTTTGCTATAGGAGAGAAGCCACAAGTTGCTGCAAAATTGTATTGTTATTATTATTATTTTCATTATTCTCACTTCTTTGATATTTTAATAGTATCTTTGTATTCCTCCTCTTTCTATATAGGCTTCTTTGCCTTGGCAGGTTATAGTGTATCATTTGACAGGTTTCCACTGTTCTCTCCTCCACAGTGTATTGCTAATTTTCTACACTTCACACCACTTGTTTTCCTTTAGCACACTACCCAAAGTTCTATATCCTCTATTCATGTTATCCAGATCACATAGGGTCTGTCATATGATTGTTGCTCTAATATTATTGTAAATGATAGCTGTTTTATACAACTGTAAATACTTCACAATACATCTCCCGGATCTTAGTCCTATTCACAGTTTCCTGAATTCTATTACTGGAGTACTTCACTCTATTTGCTCACACACTGTACCTATTTACTATCCTTTACTTTCACCTTACCCCAGAATCTGTCCTACCACAAACTCACTGCTTTCTAGATCCAACTCACTACCCTTCCCTCTCCAACGAGAGACATATCTTGTGCCCATCCTCTCTTAAAAGTGGCAAGTTGGGTTGAAGATTACGGCTGACACTATATATAGACTAAAGATCTTCTATCACTTCTCTACTCACTGTGACTATAAATATCATAAAATACTCTCCCACTGTCATAAACTATTTTGTCTCGCCCTCCAACTGATCACAAAAAAGAAAAAAGAGTGGGTGGAAGGAGAAAAAACCAGGATAACTGAAAGAGACTACACCAATGCATTTCATAGGCATTCTACAACAGAAGTTCACACCATAAACGCAGGGAGTCAGAACAAATCAATTTAAGAAGCTGAGGCTAACAAGAAGAGTTGAACAAACAATGGGAATACAGAGAAACAATCCGCAAATGAAAAAAAGGGGGGGGCCTCAGAAAGAATGTTAGATGAAATAGCGGCAAGTCAACTATCAGGTATTGAATTCAA
Source organism: Sturnira hondurensis (assembly GCF_014824575.4). Lineage (NCBI taxonomy): Eukaryota > Metazoa > Chordata > Mammalia > Chiroptera > Phyllostomidae > Sturnira > Sturnira hondurensis. The sequence goes on along the minus strand of NW_028093845.1, from coordinate 12,961,281 downwards.
AGCACTGATTATCAGTAAGTTCAAAGAGCACACAATGAGCTACCAGAAACTACAGGGGGGCTACGATGAACTCACAAAATACTATATCAACATGAAAAATGATATAGAAACTGTCAGCAAAGGCCAAGAGGAAATGAAGAATATAATTTCTGAACTGAAGAACATAGCAAAAGGAATCAAAAGCAGAATCAATGAAACAGAAGATCGGATCAGTGAGTTGGAGGAAAAAGTAGAAAAAAATTCCCAGAAAGAGCAAGAAAAGGAAAAGAGGCTTAGAAACAAAGAAGAGGGATTGGGAGAAATGCAAGACAATATGAAATGTAATAATATCCAAATAATAAGAATACTGAAAGGAGAATAAGAAGAACAAGGGATAGAAAATCTATCTGAAAAAGTAATGAGAAAAAATTCTGTAATGTGATGAGTGAAAAGTCACACAAATCCAGGAATCACAGAGAGACCCAATCAAGAGGAACCCAAAGAGGCACACTTCAAGACATATCATCATTAAAATGGAAAAATTACAAGATGAAAAGAGAATCTTAAAGGCAGCGAGGGAGAAAAAGTAACACACAAAGAAGCCCCAATAAGGTTCGCTTCTGACTTCTCAATGGAAACGCTCCAAGCAAGAAGAGAATGGCAAGAAATATTCCAAGCAATGAGAAACAGAGGCCTACAACCAAGGCTATTGTACCCAGCAAGGATCACAATCAAGATAGAAGTACCAAATAAAGAGCTTCCAAGACAAATGCAGTCTAAAAGAATATGCCTCCACCAAACCAGCTCTACAAGAATTACTAAAAGGTTTGCTTTAAGGAAGGCAAAGAGAGAGGCAAAGAGGAACACATATACAAAGATGGCAATGAATAAATACCTACCAGTAATAACATTAAACATAAATAGATTAAATGCTCCAATCAAAAGATAGAATAGCTGAATGGATAAGAAAACAGAAACCACACATATGTTGCCCACAAGAGACACACCTCAAGACAAAAGACCTACACAGACTAGAAGCAAAGGGCTGAAAACACATTTTCCAAGCAAACGGACAAGAAGAAAAATCCGGGGTAGCAATACTCATATGAGACAAAATAGACTTCAAAAAAGGGGGCATAAAGAGAGACCCAAAAGGTCACTTCATAATACTCAAGCGAAGAATCCACCAAGAAGACGTTAACATCATAAATATATATGCTCCGAACATAGGAGCACCCAAGTATATATAGAAAATCTTAGAGGATTTCAAGAAAGATATTGACAGCAATACACTTATAGTAGGGGATTTTAATACCCTACTCTAAAAAATAAACATATCTTCCAAACAAAATATCACCATCACGCTAGATGAAATGGACTTGACTGATATATATAGAGCCCTCCATCCCAAAGAAGCTAAATATACATTCTTTTCCAATGCACATGGAACATTTTAAAAGATAGACCACTTGATAGGACACAAAATGAGCCTCAACAAATTCAAGAAAATTGAAAACATACCAAGCATTTTCTCCAACCACAAGGGACTAAAACTGGAAACCAACACCAAAGGAAAAAAACCCTAATTCTCAAAATCATGGAGATTGAATGGCATGCAATTAAACAACAAATGGGTCAAGAATAAATTAGGGAAGAAATCAAAAAGTTTAGGGAAACAAATGAAGATGAACTCACAACAATCCAAAGCATATGAGACACAGTGAAGGCAGTCCTGAGAGGCAAGTTTATAGCAATACAGGCTTACCTAAAGAAGATAGAAAGAAGTCAAACAAATAACCTAACTCTAAGCCTGCAAGAACTCGAGGAACAACAACAATAAATCCCAGAGCAAGTAGAAGAAAGGAAATAACCAAGAGTAGAGCAGAATTAAATGACATAGAGACTAAAAGCACAATTCTAAGGATCAATGAATCCAGGGGCTGGTTTTTTGAAAAGATAAACAAAATCGACAAGCCCTTAAGTAGCCTCATCAAGAAAAGAAGAGAGAGGACCCAAATAAACACAATCAGAAATGTAAGGGGGGAGATTACAACTGATGCCACAGAAATACCAAGCATTGTAAGAAATTGCAATGAAGAACTGTATGCCAAGAAATTTGAAAACCTAGGTGAAATGGACAAATTTCTAGGATAATATAATCTTTCAAAACTCAATGAAGAAGAAGCAGAAAGCCTGAACAGTACAATAACGGCAGATGAAATTGAAGCAGTAATCAAAAAACTCCCGTCACACAAAAGCCCTGGCCCAGATGGTTTCATAGGAGAATTCCACAAAGCATTTAAGGAAGAGCTAATCCCTATTCTTCACAGACTATTCCCAAAAATCCAAAATGATGGAAGACTCCCAAACTCTTTTTTTAAAGATTTTATTTATTTATCATTAGAGAGGAAAGGAAGGAGAGAAACATCAATGTATGTTTGCCTCTCGTGAGTCTCCTGCTAAGAACTGGCCCGCAATCCACGCATGTGCCCTGACTGGGAAGTGAACCACAATCCTGTGGATCGCAGGCCCTCGCTCAATCCACTGAGCTACACCAGCCAGGGCCCAAACTTTTTTAATGAAGCCAGCATTATCCTAAGTCGAAAACCAGACAGAGATACAACAAAGAAAGAAACCTTCAGGCCAATATCGCTGATGAACATAGACGCTGAAATCCTCAACAAAATATTGGCAAATCGCATCCAACAATACATGAAAAAGATCATACACCATGACCAAGTGGGATTCATCCCTGGGATGCAAGGATGGTTCAATATTCAGAAGTCAGTAAATGTAATACACCACATCAACAAAAGCAGACAAAAATCACACGATCATATCAATTGATGCAGGAAAAGTTTTTGATCAGGTACAACACCCATTCATGACAAAAACACTCAGCAAACTGGGAATAGAGGGAGCATTTCTCAACATAATGAAAGCCATATATGAGAGACCTACAGCCAACATCATACTTAATGGGCAAAAAACTAAAATCTTTTCCACTATGATCAGGAACAAGACTAGGTTGTTCACTTTCACAACTTCTATTCAATATAGTATTGGAAGTTTTAGCCACAGTGATCAGACAAGAAAAGGAAATAAAAGGCATCCAAATCGCAAAGGAGCAAACAAAACTGTCATTGTTTGCAGATGACATGATTGTGTACATGGAAAATTCTACAGACTCTATCCGAAAACTGCTCGACCTAATAAATGAATTTGGCAAAACAGTGGGATACAAAGTCAATAGCCAGAAATCAAAGGCATTTTTGTATCCTAATAATGAATCAGCAGTAGCAGAAATCAAGAAAAATATCCCATTCAATATAGCAAAAACAAAAATAAAATATCTGGGAATAAATCTAACCAAGGAGGTAAAAGACATGCATGCAGAAAACTACACAACCCTGAAGAAAGAAATCAAGAAAGACACAAACCAATGGAAACATATACCGTGTTCATGGATTGGTAGAATTAACATCATCCAAATGTCCATACTACCCAAAGCAATTTACAGATTCAATGAAATACCTATTAAAGTACCAATGGCATATTTCACAGACATAGAACAAACACTTCAAAAATTTATATGGAACCATAAAAGACCCTGATTAGCAGCTGCAATTTTGAGAAAGAAGAACAAAGTAGGAGGGATCACAATACCTGATATCAAACTGTATTACAAGGCCACTGTAATCAAAACAGCCTGGTACTGGCATAAAAACAGGCACATAAACCAATGGAACAGAACAGAGAGCTCAGAAATAAACCCAAATCTCTACAGTCAATTAATATTTGACAAAGTGGGCAGCAACATAAAATGGGTAAATATAGTCTCTTCAACAAATGGTGTTGGGAGAACTGGACAGCTACATGAAAAAAAATGAAACTTGAGCACCAACTTACCCCATACACCAAAATAAATTCAAGGTGGATAAAAGACTTAAATATAAGCCATGACACCATTAAAGTCCTAGAGGAGAACATTGGCAGGAAAATCTCAGATATTTCACACAGCAACATTTTTACTGATATGTCCCCTAGAGCAAGGACTATAAAGGAAAGAATAAACAAATGGGATCTCATCAAAATAAAAAGCTTCTGCACGGCTAAAGAAAACAGCATTAAAATAAAAAGACAACCAACTGTATGGGCAAACATATTTCCCAATGATACCTCAGACAAGGTTTTAATCTCCAATATATACATAGAACTTACACGACTTCATTGTAAGAAGACAACTAACCTGATTTAAAAATTTGCAAAGGACTTGAAGAAACACTTGTCCAAGGAGGACATACAGAGGATCCAGAGCCACATGAAAAGATGCTTGATATCGCTAGGTATCGGAGAGATACAGATTAAAAGCACAATGAGATATCACTTTACACCAGACAGAATGGCTATTACAAACAAAGCAAAGAACAACAAATGTTGGAGAGGCTGTGGGGAAAAGGGGACCCTAGTTCACTATTGGTGGGATTGCAGACTGGTACAACCATTATGAAAATCTTTATGGAATTTTCTCAGAAACCTAAAAATGGACCTGTCTTTTGACCCAACAATTCTCCTGCTGGGATTATATCTTTAGAACCCTAAAACACCAATCCAAAAGAACCTTTGCACCCCAATGTTCACAGGAGCACACGTTACAATACCCAAGAGGTGGAAGCAACCTAGGTGCCTATCAGTAAATGGATAGATGAAAATATTATGGTACATAATTTTCCCAGTTTTTTTGTTTGTTGATTAAATAGGAGAAATAATCTGGGCATTTTCAATATTATGCTGTGAAACTCCGAAACCTTTTAAAATGTTGATGTATGTATAAGTGTGTGCATGCTTCATTTTAGCAGAAAATAACCCCCCTCATGTTTAGGACACAGGTTCTTTCTCATCCTCTGTTAGTAGTAGTTCCAGTGTCTCTTACGCTTTCAAAGTATTAACTTTGCTTCTTTGAGTCTGTCCCAGGCATGTGGCATCATTCTGGAAATTGGGAAGTGCTCTACATTGTACTTTAGTTCTCAAAGCTTTTGCTGTCTTGTTTTTGTTCAGTCCTCAATGCTATTCAGGGATTTTTCTGGGACTTTGGAGTGATTTGTATTTATGTTCAGTTATCAAAACCTTTTCTTTGCTGATTTGGGTCTTTTCCAGGCATGCATATTTCAGGTCTTTTGTAAGTTGAAATCACCTTCTGCAGTTCCTTCTTCCCTGGGGTATCTTTGTCTCCTTTCCTTCCCTTCACTTTGCCGAGATTTCTTTTCTTCATCCCACAGCTGGAAATATGGTGTTTCTCTTGGAGATTTCATTGTCTGTGAAGCTGTTGCAATAGCTCTTAAACATTGTCCATACTTGAGTCAAAACCATGAGGGAAAAGAGAAATACAAACCTGGGAACCTTACCCCCAATATGGGTCACTTTCTGATTCCTCTCTGCCAACTGTTTACTTTTCAGAGTCCTCAGGCAGGTCCTGTTTGTTGTATATCCTGAATTTTTACATATAATCAGCAGGCTTACTTCATCTTGGCCACCACTGGAAGTCACTCCCCATTTAACTTCTAATTTGAAAATATGGGCTTCATATTTACTCTACCATCTTCTGCCAGTTCTAGACATAACACAAGACTTTTAAACAAATGATAATAGTCTTGTGCCCACCATAGGGTAGCACTAACAAACCCTTCATAACCCCAAACATCTTTAGCCTCAAGGAGATAAATGTAATCCTGGTAGCCTGTGGCTTCAAATCTCCAAAGAGAAAGACTAGGACCTCGGCTCCCCCTCTGTGCTCTACTTCATTTCTACTTTTCCCTGTGGGTTCTGGGTGGCTGGAGCGTTTGTTAACTGCAAGTTAGTGTATTCTAAGTCTGTCACCAGTGCTGCTGCCATATCCACCTGGGGCAACATCTATAGCAATTACTGCTTCCAGTGATTTTTCAACTGGTCATGGCTGCTTGGGTGTAAGAGGGCTTCACTCCCTGGTAGTGTTCACAACCATTCAATAGACTTCCAAAGCTGGCTCTCTCCATATTTTCAAAACCTCTTCATTGAAGAAAGCTGTGATAAGTAACCTCCATATTAAGTAGAAAATTGTAGGAGTCATCATTTGCTGCTTATCAAATACTTCTGGCTTTACAAGGTCTCAGCATTTAGTAGGATTCTTTTCTTAGTATTCTTTTGTTTGGGTCACACCACATGATTAACTCTGGCCTATAAATTGAGATAGACATGCTGAGTATCATTTTCAGGCTGGAACATTAAATTACCAAATAAGATCTTCTAGAGTTTTCTTTCCCTCTATGAAAATGATTGGCAAAATTCCAGGTATAGCTCCTTTATCAGTCTGGGTCTCAGAGTGAAGGCCATATGGAACAGAGCTCCCTGAAAACCTATAATGGCCATGTAGTATGAGGGAGCATGAATGAGAAAATCAAACTTTATTGTTTTGAACCACTGAGATTTTGGGGTTATAGGATAATAAAACATTATCTAATCTTTTTAAAATAATTTTTTATTTAATTCTTGTTCAAGTACAGCTTTCTGTCTTATACTCCCAACCCTCCCAGCCCACCGCCCCATGCTCCCCGCCGCCCTCCCATTTCCGCCCCCCCACCCTTAGTTATTGTCCATGTGTCCTTTATACTTGTTTATGTGAGTCCATCCCCTTTTCCCCTATGATTCTCTCCCCTCTCCCCTCTGGACCCTGTCAGCCTGTTCCATATTTGAGTGTCATTGGTCATATTTTCCTTGCTTGTTTGTTTTGTTTAGATCCCTGTTAACGGAGATATCATATGGTATTTGTCTTTCACCACCTGGCTTATTTCGTTCAGCACAGTGCTTTCCAGTTCCATTGCTGATGTTGCAAAGGGTAGTAGTTCCTTCTTCCTTTCTGCAGCATAGAATTCCCTTGTGTAAATGTACCATAGTTTTTTGATCCAGTCATTGACCAATGGGCATCTAGGTTGCTTCCAACTCTTGGCTATTTGGAATTGTGCTGCTATGAACATTGGGATTCTTTTGGATTGGTGTTTCAGGGTTCTTAGGATATACTCCTAAGAGTGGAATTGCTGGGTCAAAAGGCACATTCATTTTTAGTTTTCTTAGAAAATTCCATATTGTTTTCCATAGTGGTTGTACCAGTCTGCAATCCCACCAACAGTGAACTAGGGTTCCCTTTTCCCCAAACCCTCTCCAGCACTTGTTGTTTGTTTCTTTGTTTATGATAGCCATTCTTTTTTCCCCCCAATTTTTTAATTTAATTATTTTTCAAGTACAGTTTTCTGTCTATTACTCCCATCTCAACCCAACCCCCATCCTCCCCCCTCCCTCCCATTTCCACCCTTCTCAGTTGTTGTCCATGTATCCTTTATATAGGGTCCTCTAAATCCCTCCCTTATTTCCCCTGAAATTCCCTCCCCTCTCCCCTCTGGTCACTGTCAGCCTGTTCTCTATTTCAGTGTCTTTGGTTATATTTTGCTTGCTTGTTGGTTTTGTTGTTTAGCTTCCTGTTAGAGGTGAGATCATATGGTATTTGTCTTTCAACACCTGGCTTATTTCACTCAGCATAATGCTTTCCAGTTCCATCCATGTTGTTGCAAAAGGTAGGAGCTCCTTCTTACTTTCTGCAGCATAAAATTCCATTGTGTATATGTACCATAGTTTTTTGATCCAGTCATTTACCGATGGGCATCTAGGTTGCTTCCAACTCTTGGCTATTGTAAATTGTGCTGCTATGAACATTGGGGTGCATAGGTTCTTTGGGATTGGTGTTTTAGGGTTCTTAGGATACAATCCCAGCAGTGGAATTGCTGGGTCAAAAGGCAAGTCCAATTTTAGTTTTCTGAGAAAATTCCATACTGTTTTCCATAATGGTTGTACCAGTCTGCAATCCCACCAACAGTGGACCAGAGTCCCCTTTTCCCCACACCCTCTCCAACATTTGTTGTTTATTGCTTTGTTTATGATAGCCATTCTCACCGGTGTAAAGTGGTATCTCATTGTAGTTTTAATTTGCATCTCTCTGATAGCTAGTGATATTGAGCATCTTTTCATGTGTCTCTGGATCCTCTGTATGTCCTCCTTGCAGAAGTGTCTGTTCAAGTCCTTTCCCCATTTTTTAATTGGGTTAGTTGTCTTCTTAGAGTGAAGTCGTGTGAGTTCTTTGTATATTTTGGAGATTAAACCTTTGTCTGAGGTATCATTGGCAAATATGTTTTCCCATACAGTTGGTTGTCTTTTTATTTTAATGCTGTTTTCTTTAGCTGCGCAGAAGCTTTTTATTTTGATGAGATCCCATTTGTTTATTCTTTCCTTTATAGTCCTTGCTCTAGGGGACATATCAGTAAAAATGTTGCTGCGTGAAATATCTGAGATTTTCCTGCCAATGTTCTCCTCTAGGACTTTAATGGTGTCATGGCTTATATTTAAGTCTTTTATCCACCTTGAATTTATTTTGGTGTATGATGTAAGTTGGTGCTCGAGTTTCATTTTTTTGCATGTAGCTGTCCAGTTCTCCCAACACCATTTGTTGAAGAGGCTATCTTTACCCCATTTTATGATACTGCCCCCTTTGTCGAATATTAATTGACTGTAGAGATTTGGGTTTATTTCTGGGCTCTCTATTCTGTTCCATTGGTCTATGTGCCTGTTTTTATGCCAGTACCAGGCTGTTTTGATTACAGTGGCCTTGTAATACAGTTTGATATCAGGTATTGTGATCCCTCCTACTTTGTTCTTCTTTCTTAACATTGCAGCTGCTATTCGGGGTCTTTTATGGTTCCATATAAATTTTTGAAGTGTTTGTTCTATGTCTGTGAAATATGCCATTGGTACTTTAATAGGTATTGCATTGAATCTGTAAATTGCTTTGGGTAGTATGGACATTTTGATGATGTTAATTCTTCCAATCCATGAACACGGTATACGTCTCCATTTGTTTGTGTCTTCCTTGATTTCTGTCTTCAGTGTTGTGTAATTTTCTGCATACAGGTCTTTAACCTCCTTGGTTAGATTTATTCCCAGATATTTTATTTTTCTTTTTGCTATATCGAATGGGATTTTTTTCTTGATTTCTGCTTCTGCTGATTCATTGTTAGTATACAGAAATGCCTTTGATTTCTGGATATTGACTTTGTATCCCGCTGTTTTGCCAAATTCATTTATTAGTTCCAGCAGTTTTTTGGTAGAGTCTATAGGATTTTCCATGTACACTATCATGTCATCTGCAAACAGTGACAGTTTTGTTTCCTCCTTTCCGATTTGGATGCCTTTTATTTCCTTTTCTTGTCTGATTGCTGTGGCTAGAACTTCCAATACTATATTAAATAGAAGTGGTGAAAGTGGACAACCTTGTCTTGTTCCTGATCTTAGTGGAAAAGCTTTCAGTTTTTGCCCATTCAGTATGATGTTGGCTGTAGGTCTTTCATATATGGCCTTTATTATATTGAGGAATGCTCCCTCTATTCCCACTTTGCTGAGTACCTTTATCATAAATGGGTGTTGTACCTTATCAAAAGCTTTTTCCGCGTCTATTGATATGACCATGTGGTTTTTGTCCTTGCTTTTGTTTATGTGGTGTATTACATTTACTGATTTGCGGATATTGAACCATCCTTGCATCCCTGGGATGAATCCCACTTGGTCATGGTGTATGATCTTTTTGATGTATTGTTGGATGCGATTTGCCAATATTTTGTTGAGGATTTTAGCATCTATGTTCATCAGTGATATTGGCCTGTAATTTTCTTTCTTTGTTGTGTCTCTCTCTGGTTTTGGAATTAGGATAATGCTCGCTTCATAAAAAGAGTTTGGGAGTTTCCCATCATTTTGGATTTTTTGGAATAGTCTGTGAAGAATAGGGGTTAGCTCTTCCTTAAACGCTTTGTAGAATTCTCCTGTGAAACCATCTGGTCCGGGGCTTTTGTGTGATGGGAGTTTTTTGATTACTGCTTCAATTTCATTTGCTGTTATTGGTCTGTTCAGGCTTTCTACTTCTTCTTCATTGAGTTTTGGAAGATTATATTTTTCTAGAAATTTGTCCATTTCACCTAGGTTTTCAAATTTCTTGGCATACAGTTCTTCATAGTAATTCCTTACAATCCCTTCTATTTCTGTGGTATCAGTTGTAATCTCTCCTCTTTCATTTCTGATTGTGTTTATTTGTGTCCTCTCTCTTCTTTTCTTAATGAGCCTACTTAAAGGCTTGTCTATTTTGTTTATCTTTTCAAAAAACCAACTCTTGGATTCATTGATCCTTATAATTGTGCTTTTGGTCTCTATGTCATTTAATTCTGCTCTGATCTTGGTTATTTCCTTCCTTGTACTTGCTCTGGGCTGTCTTTGTTGTTGTTCTTCGAGTTCTTGCAGGCGTCGGGTTAGGTTGTTTGTTTGAAATGTTTCTATTTTCTTTAGGTAAGCCTGTATTGCTATGAACTTCCCTCTCAGGACTGCCTTGGCCGTGTCCCATAAGTTTTGGGTTGTTGTGAGTTCATTTTCATTTGTTTCCAGAAACTTTTTGATTTCTTCCCTAATTTCAATCTTGACCCATTCGTTGTTTAATAGCATACCATTCAGTCTCCATGATTTTGGGTGTTTTGGGTTTTTTCCTTTGGGGTTGGTTTCTAATTTCAGTCCCTTGTGGTCAGAGAAAATGCTTGGTATGATTTCAATTTTCTTGAATTTGTTGAGGCTCATTTTGTGTCCTATCATGTGGTCTATCTTTGAAAATGTTCCATGTGCATTTGAAAAGAATGTGTATTTAGCTTCTTTGGGATGAAGCGCTCTATATATATCAGTCAAGTCCATTTCTTCTAGAGTTTCATTTAATGCTGCTATATCTTTGTTGATATTTTGTTTGGAAGATCTGTCCATTTTTGACAGTGGGGTGTTAAAATCCCCTACTATAATTGTGTTGCTGTCAATATCTTTCTTGAAGTCTTCTAGGATTTTTCTTATATATTTGGGTGCTCCTATGTTGGGTGCATATATATTTATGATGTTAATGTCTTCGTGCTGGATTCTTCCCTTGAGCAATATGAAGTGACCTTCTGGGTCTCTCTTTATGGCCCTTTTTTTGAAGTCTATTTTGTCTGATATTAGAATTGCTACCCCGGCTTTTTTTTCTTGTCCATTTGCTTGGAAAATTTGTTTCCAGCCTTTCACTTTTAGTCTGTGATGGTCTTTTGTCCTGAGGTGGGTCTCCTGTAGGCAGCATATGTGTGGGTCATGCTTTCTTATCCATTCAGCTATTCTATGTCTTTTGATTGGAGCATTTAATCCATTTACATTCAAGGTTATTATTGATAGGGACTTATTCATTGCCATTTTTGTACCACAGTTCCTCTCTGTCTCTCTCTTTTCCTTCCTTTCCTTAAAGCAGCCCTTTTAGTATTTCTTGTAGAGCTGGTTTGGTGGAGGCATATTCTTTTAGACTTCTTTTGTCTTGGAAGCTCTTTATTTGGCCTTCTATCTTGATTGAGAGCCTTGCTGGGTAAAGTAGCCTTGGTTGTAGGCCTCTGGTTCTCATTACTTGAAATATTTCTTGCCATTCTCTTCTTGCTTGGAGTGTTTCCATTGAGAAGTCAGTAGCTAACCTTATTGGGGCTCCCTTGTATGTTACTTCCTTTTTCTCCCTTGCTGCCTTTAGGATTCTCTCTTTGTCTTGAAATTTTGCCATTTTAATGATGATGTGTCTTGAAGTGGGCCTCTTTGGGTTCCACCTGATTGGGACTCTCTGCGATTCCTGAATCCGTGTGACTTTCTTTCCTCAACTTAGGAAAATTTTCCGTTATTACTCTTTAAAGTAGGTTTTCTATCCATTGTTCTTCTTCCTCTCCTTCTGGTATTCCTGTTATTCAGATATTATTACATTTCATGTTTTCTTGCATTTCTCTTAAATTCTCCTCATTTTTTCTGATTCTCTTTTCCATTATTTGGTCTGTCTGGGAGATTCTTTCTATCCTGTCTTCTATCTCACTTATGCGATCTTCCGCCATATCGATTCTATTCTTCATACCTTCTACTGTGTTCTTCAGTTCAGAAATTGTATTCTTCATTTCCTCTTGGCCTTTACTAATGGTTTCTATTTCCTTTTTCATGTTGGTGTAGCTTGCAGAGAGTTCACTGTAGCTCCCCTGTAGTTTCTGGTAGCTCGTTGTAAGCTCTTTGAATTTCCTGATAACCAGTGCTTTGAATTCAATATCTGATAATTGGCTTGCCTCTCTTTCATCTAACATTCTTTCTGACACTTCCCCCTTTTCTTTCATTTGGGGATTGTTTCTTTGTCTTCCCATTGTTTGTGTTACTCTTCTTGTTGGCTTTAGCTTCTTAAAGTGATCTGTTCTGGGTTCCTGGGTTTATGGTGTGAACTTCTGTGGTAGGGTGCCTGTGAGATTCAGTGGTGCAGTCTCCTGCAGCTATCTTGGTGTTCTCCACTTCCACCTACTCCTCTTGTTGGTTACCAGCTGGTCAAACCTTTTCTTCTGGTCTCACTAGCTGCAGCAGCCTGTGGGGTTATTAGTGTGTCCTTTCTGTTGTCTCAGTGAACTTAGCTGGTCTAGCCAGTGCCCTCCCAAGATCCAGAATGGCGCTGCTCTCCCGTGCCCCACTGAGAGCAGGTTTCCCCCCAGGCTTCTCAGCTCCCGCCTGGCGTGAGGGTGCGTGCTCCCAGCCAGGCTTTCCTTTTCTCGCAGGCTTGGGCTTGGACCTTTTCCAGTGCTGTGGCTGCACACACTGGGCAACTCACAATTCTTCCAAGCCGGCAGCCACAGCCTGACTCCCTGTGCTTCTCAGTCTCCGCCCGGATGGGTAGCGAGGGAGCTGGTGACTGGTGCCCTTCCAGGGGCACTGCCAGTATACTGTAGCTCCCCGAGACTGTGGGAGCACCGGTTCAGGCTACTGGGAATGCCGGGGCCACTCAGTTCCCCAAACTGGGAACCACAGCCTGACTCCACGGGTTATCAGAGCTCTCTGGTTTGCTTCCCATTGCCCACTCCTCTCTCTGCCACTGCAGCTAAACCGATCCCTCCTGGTGTTTTGCAATCTGCACCCTGTTGGTTAGAGAGGGTGCCAGTGACCAGTTCTCTCCCAGGGTTGTTGTTGTTGCCCTCCCTCGGCTCTCAGAGATCAAGGTGGCCCTGCCAGGGCCCTGGCGCTGCCCAGCGGAGGACCTGCAGCCTCTGCACTGTTCCCTTGTACCTTGTTGATCTGCAGTCTGTCTCCTCTTCTCAACCTCTAGTCATTCAGTGTCCACTATACTTTCTGGGTCCCTGCCGTCCCATATGCTGGGTCCCTGTTGGGTGTTCGCTGTGTTCCTTTGCAGAGCAGCCGGTTTTTTCTCTGGCGCGTGAAGGGAAGTGAAATCCTTTGTCCTACTCCGCCGCCATCTTCCTCCCATCTCTATCTAATGGAATCTTATCTAATTTGATCTAATACAGAAGCCACATGAGAGACATTACCTAATATCATACTAAAAAGTATTCCTTCTTTACCATTGCAAATAAGTGTCTCAAGGGAAAGGCCAGTAATCTTGACCTGGCTTTTGTTAATGGTGAGTTGTCTGCCCATCCAGGCATTCTTCTTAGAACCTGAAATTGTCTGTGTGTTGATGGAGTTTAAATCTAAGTTTCTAGGACCTGTCAGTCTTGACATTTATATGCAACAGTCATTTCATGACACAAAATGGATCTTCATGCAACCAGAACAACTGGCAGCCTGCCATTGAAACAGAATTCAACAGATGGGCTAAAATTTAGACCTCCCTCTCTCCTTCCTTCTAAATTAAAGTAGTTTACTTATTTTTCCCACCTTTACTTCAGTCATTTTTTCTCCTTTTTACATTTTTGTCCCTTTTTATAATAGTCCAGGCTGAAGACATCTGGTTACTTATTGCTATACTCCTAAACCTTTTTTTCTTTTACCAAACTATCATTTTCTTTATTTTGATTAAACTTGTGTGTTATCACTTCAAGACGCTTTAACACTTTTATTAAAGTTGATGCTTTCTGTTTCCCTTGTTTAATTCCTATACTTCTGACCTAAAGAAGCAATATTTTAAATCCCGTGAAATAAAAAATATAGAGAGAGTGATATATATCTGTAACAGCTAATCCTTATATAGCACATATTATGTACCAGGAACTTTTATAACCTCATTTGAACCTGTCAATGAACTCATTTACTGCTCACAAAAGCTCTGTACACATACATAGGTATTAAAATATACATTTTATAGATTAAGTAACAGGAAAGAGAATCATATGGATTACTTAAGGTCACACAGTTCAGAAACCAGGCTATCTGTCTCCAGAACTCATGTTTTAACCACTATATTATATTGTTTTTCTATATATGCAGAGAGGTTTTCTTTGAAAAAAATTTAAAGATTTTATCTATTTATCTTTAGAGGGTAAGGGAAGGAGAGAGGAAGAGAAACATCAATGTGTGGTTGCCTCTCATATGTCCCCTGCTGGGAACTAGCCCGCAACCCAGGCATGTGCCCTGACTGGGAATTGAACCACAATCCTTTGGTTCACAGGACTGTGCTCAATCCACTAAGTCACAGCAGCCAGAGCTATGCAGAGAGTTTTAAACCATGGGTCACTAAACTATGGTCCTTAAGCCATATATGACTTGCTGAGTGTTCCTGTAAATAAAGTCTTATTGAAACAAAGCCACATACAATTGTTTAATATTATCTATGACTGCTTTCAAGTTACCAGCGCAGAACTGACAAGTTGTGATAGAGCTTGCCTGGCATGTAAAGCTTAAAATATTTCTATTTGACCCCTACTTTAAAGGAAAAATAGGGATGATCCAAACAAGGTGTTCCTGGCAAGGGGAATGACATGCAAAAAAGCATGAGATATCTAACAGCAGAAAAGGTTTTCTGCACCTGAACAATAAATTTTTTAAGGGAAGGACCATGGTGAGAACCCCCAAGTGCTCAATAAATGTTTGTTGAAAATTTTTATACAGATTGCTTATATTATTACACCATTCATGAATTTACTAGTGACTGCTATACTTATTTTTTAGGCTTCTTGGAATTATTGATTATGACCCTATGAGGCAGAAGCAAAAAAGGCTAATGAGTAGCCCAGTGAACTGAGTACATTGTGAACTCATATTATGGTAATTTTAATTTCATTAGGTTTATTCATCAAAGTATTTGTTAATAGGTTGTATATTTTGTGTGCAAATGTAGTGTATCACAGAAAATAGTCCTAGTGAGTCTGATGAAATGCAAAAATGAAGTATTTGTTCATGAATTTCTGGTGGTAGTGGTAAGGGAGTTAGAACACACACACACACACACACACACACACAACCTTGCCCTCCCAAATGTACCCATAAACACATTTTAATAATTAGTGTTTTATTTCAACCCATTTTAAAGGTGGAAAAAGAAACATTTTACTGAAAATAATTTAAAATATAAATAAAATCAAAAGATCTGCCATAATATTTTTCTTGACTTAGAACTGAAGTGGATCATTAGAGGGAGTCACATTGCCTCTTCTGTTTTCATTGCTGTTTATTGTTTGCAACAGTAGAAAGGCATGGTTTTACATTACAGTAACTTCACAAGGCTTTGGCACTTAGTAAAAAAGAAACTGTTTCCTGGAAGAATTTTTTAGTACAGAAGGAAATATTGCATGTCAAAAACATTTTTGAAACTTTGTGTATGTGTTAGATGAAGTTAATAGGTGCAAAAGTGTTTGATCTCTGTTTGACAAATCAGGGGTTTTTTTTTATCTGATGAATAAAATATTTCTGTGTACTAATTTCTGCTGAATACATAAGAGGGATGATTCATTATATAACATATTATGGTAAGAATAAGTAAATGGATAATTCTATATTTTTCATGAGTATCTTTAGAACATTCTTATTTAGATATCTTATTAGGATATCCTTTTTCATTATAGAACATATTTTATATATATAAATATATTTCATGTGTTTTAATATATTTATATATATTTCATATATAAATATATTATGTTAAGTATGAGTATATTATGAATGAACATATGTGAATATGAAGACTACCTACTAAAATTATTTTTAATATACTAAGGATCTGCTAGCTTTTCTTTTAATGTTTTAACACTATTGGACAATTGGTCTCAATTGTATCTTCTGAGACTTCTTACACAAGCAGCGTCATCATTTTCAGAAACATATTGTATTTTAAACTATACTTTGTCTGACTGTACAAAATTTGTTCAAATTTTAAATTTTTGACCTGACACAAATTTAAATGAGGAATTTTTAAGAAACACCCCAGCCATTGAACTCCTGCTTTCTAACTGCACCTTAATTAATTTAATATGCTAGTTTTGTCTAATTTTTAAGACAGACTTGCTTTTTAAAGTTACTATTAAAAATGTCATGAAGTGTACAGTTCTACTGTTTTATAAAAATAGAAATTGGAGAATCTAAAACTGAGTTCAAATTCTTTATAAAACAATTTACCCAATCACATAGTATTATATTTTTATCAGTCCACATGAACTTATTAAGCACCTACTATTTCTATTGGCATTATGATTGGTCTGGGGTTAGATTCATAAAAGACAAAGGAAAGTCCTCAGGAATGTACCACCTACTTAGGAGAGATACAGATGCCTGCATAGTTGAAATACAAAATAAAAAATGCTATCACAGACATAATGTGCTTATCATGGAACCTTAGACTATGATACAATTAAGGCACAATATATTAGATAAGATTAAATACCAAATAAAAGACCAAATAGAACTTCTGGCCAAGATGGAGGTATAGGTAGATGTGCTTTGGTTCCTTGCACAACCAAAAGATGAACAACCACCAATTTAAAAAGAAAGGACAACCAGAACAGCCAGAAAATAAAACTGTATGGAAGTCTGACAACCAAGGAGTTAAAGAAGAAACATTCACCCAGACCAGTAGGAGGAGTGGAGATGGGCAGCTATGGCAGAAAGGATGCATAGCAAGGTCCATGTGGCAGACCAGGCAAGTGAGGTGGCAGCTGGTGTACTGGGTGGTCCCACATTTGCATGCCGATAAACTAAGAGGAACAACTGGGGAGTGAGACAGACCATGCGACCCAGGTTTTCAGTGCAGGGAAATAAAGCCTCAAAACCTCTGGCTGTAAAAATCTATGGGGATTGTGGCAGCAGGAGAAACTCCAAGTCTCATAGGAGATTTCATTGGAGGGGCCACAGGGTTCTAAAATGTACAAAAACCCACCAACCCAGGAATCAGCACTGAAGGGCCCGATTTGCTTATGGGTAGCAAGGGAAGTGACTGAAAGCAGGGGGAGAGCTGAGCAAGCAGTATTCTTCCCTCTCTGACCCCTCCCCCCACATAGAGCACCACAACCCAGCCACCTGGGTTGCCCTACCCTGGTGAATACCTAAGGCTCTGCTCCTCACAACATAACAGGTGGCCCAAGACAAAGAAATATGGCTCAAATTAAAGAACAGACAAAAACTCCAGAAAAAGAACTAAGCAACCAGGATATAAGCAACCTATCAGAAACAGAGTTCAAAACAATGATAATCAGGACGCTCACAGAAATAATTGAGTACAGTCACAAAATAAAGGAAAAAATGAAGACTATACAAAGTGAAATAAAGAAAAATATACAGGGAATCAACAGTGAGGGGAATGAAACAGGAAATAAAATCAATGATTTGGAAGACAAGGAAGAAATAAACATTCAAATGGAACAGAATGAAGGAACAAGAATTTTAAAAAATGAGGAGAGGCTTTGGAACCTCTGGTTAAACATTCCAACATCTGAATCATAGGGGTGCCAGAAGGAGAAGAGGAAGGGCGAGAAATTGAAAACTTATTTGAACTAATAATGAAAGAAAACTTTCTCAATCTGGCAAAGGAACTAAACATGCAATTCCAAGAGGCTCAGAGTCCCAAAAGTTGGACCCAAGGAGGAACACACCAAGACACATCATAATTACATTACCCAAGATTAAAGATAATGACAGAATTTTTAAAGTACATTGCACTGATTATGCCATTACAGTTTTCCCAATTCTTCCCCCTTTATTCTCACTCTGCCCTGTACCTCTCAGCACTCCAGCATTCCCCCCGTTAGTTCATGTTCATGGGTTGTACATACAAGTTCTTTCACTTCTCTATTTCCTATACCACTCTTTACCTCTCCCTGTGTATTTTATGCTTCTTATTCCCTGTACCTTCCCCCCATTCTTCCCCTTCCCCTTCCCACTGAAGACCCTCTATATGATCTCCATTTTTCTGATTCTCTTCCTCTTGTAGTTGTTTGCTTAGTTTTTGTTTTCATTTTTTTAGATTCAGTTGTTGATAATTGTGAGTTTATTGTCATTTTACTGTTCATAGTTTTTACCTCTTCTATTTATTACACAAGTCCCTTTAACATTTTGTATAATAATGACTTGGTGATGATGAGCTCCTTAACTTGATTTTGTCTGGGAAGCAATTTTTATGCTCTTCCATTCTAAATGAAAGCTTTGCTGGATAGAGTAATCTTGAATGTAGGTCTCTTGCCTTTCATGACTTTGAATACTTCTTTCCATCCCCTTCTTGCCTGAAAGGCTTCTTTAAAAAAAAAAATATATATATATTTCCATGTGTCACAAGTTCTTTAGCTTCTACATTTCCCACACTACTCTTGCCCTCCCCCTATTTTCTCCCCATCATCTATGCTACTTATTCTCTGTACCTTCCCCCTTTGCCTCCTCCTCCCACTCCCCTGTTGCTAACCTTCCATATGATCTCCATTTCTGTGGCTCTGCTCTTGTTTTAGGTGTCAACTTAGTTTGTTTTGTTTTAGGTGTGGTTGTTAATAACTGAGTTTGCTGTCCTTTTACTGCTCACATTTTTAACTTCTTTTTCTTAGATAAGTCCCTTTAACATTTCATATAATAGGGGTTGGTGATGATGAACTTCTTTAACTTGACCTTTTCTGAGAAGCACTTTATCTGTCCTTCCATTCTAAATGAAAGCTTTGCTGGATAGAGCAATCTTAGATGTAGGTCCTTTCATTTCATGACTTGGAATACTTCTTTCCAGCCCCTTCTTTTTTTTAAATTTTATTTATTTATGTATCTTTAAGAGGGGAAGAAGAGAGGGAGAGAAACAATGTATGGTTGCCTTTTGTGCATCCCCTGCTGGGAGTTGGCCTGCAGGGAACCAGCCTGCAACCCAGGCATGTGCCCTGACTGGGAATCGAACCGCGATCCTCTGGTTCGCAGGCCTGTGCTCAATCCACTGAGCTACACCAGCCAGGGCTTTCCAGCCCCTTCTTGCCTGTAAGGTCTCTTTTGAGAAATCATCTGACAGTCTGATGGGAACTCCTTTGTAGGTGACTGTCCCCTTATCTCTTGCTGCTTCTAGGATTCTCTCCTTCATTTTAATCTTGGGCAATGTAATTATGATGTGCCTTGGTGTGTTTCTCCTTGGGTCCACCTTCTTTGGGACTCTGAGCTTTCTGGACTTCCTGGAATTTGATTTCCTTTGCCAGATTGGGGAAGTTCTCCTTAATTATTTGTTCAAATAAGTGTTCCACTTGTTGCTCTTCCTCTTCCCCTTCTGGTACCCCTATAATTTGGATGTTGGAATGTTTAAAGATGTCCTGGAGGTTCCTAAGTCTCCTCATTTTTTTGAATTCTTGTTTCTTCATACTTTTCTGTTTGGTCATTTTTTTCTTCCTTTAGGTCCACTCCATTGATTTGAGTCCCAGTTTTTTTCCCATCACTATTGGATCCTTGTGCATTTTCTTTTATTTCACTTAGTTAGCCTTCATTTTTTTAAAATCTAATTTGCCACCAAAATCAACCAGTTCTGTGAGCATTCTGATCACCAGTATGTTGAATTGTGCATCTGATAGGTTGGCTATCTCTTGGTCGCTTAAAAGTATTGGCTCTGGGGCTTTGATTTGTTCTTCTGATTGAGTCATTTTTGGTCAGGTCATGCTTGTTACCTATGAGTGGCGGAGCTTTAGCTGGTCACCAGGGCAGTGCCACCCATGTCACTGGGTTGGGACACTATAAGTGGGGGTGGGGTCAGAGACAGAGTAATGACACTTTTTCCATGCTCTCTCAGATTTCAGTCCCCTCTGCCACTTCTTACAAGCCGGCACCTTTTCACTCAGTGCCTTTAGGCTTTCTTTCCATTGCTGGCGCCCTGGGTTGTGCAGTATATCTTGCTGCCTGTTTTTGCTTAGGTGTTTACCAGGGTGGGGCAACCCAGCTGCTGGGTTGTGACGCTGTTTGTGGGGGCAGGGTCAGAGAGGGAGCAATGGCACTTGTTCTGGGCTTTCTCAGATTTTGGTCTTCTCCGCCACTTCCCACAAGCAAATTGGGTCCTTCTGGTGCTGGTTCCCGGGTAAGTGGGCTTGTGCATGTTCTAGGACTCTGTGGGTCTCTCAAGAACCTCTCCTGTGAGGCTGGGAGCCTCTCCCAGCACCTCAACCCCCACAAGTGTTTTTAATCAGTGCTTTTAGGTTTTATTTCCCATAGCTCAGACCCTGGGTTGTGTGGTCTGCCTCACTGACTGTTTTTAAACCTACCTGGTTTATCTGCGAATGTGTGTGTGTGTGGTCAGCCAAACGCCTTGTGAGCCTTACTAGGTTTTTATCCCCTGCCCACCTGGTCCTCTAACCACTGTCTTTTCCTGCTGGGACCCCTCTCCACTGGTCACCAACTGTGCTCCTCTTACAGGTCTGGATGAATGGTTTGTTGTTGTTGGACTTTGGTACAGTTCAATTTTCTGTCTGCTCTGGTTGTGTTTTTGTTTCTAAATCTTTGTTGTCCTTAAATTTGGTTGTGCGAGGAGGCACAGTGTCTCTACCTATGACTCCATCTTGGCCGGAAGTCTCAAGGCTTCTTTTGAGAAATCAGCTGATAGTCTTATGGGCACTACTTTGTAGATAGCTATCTTCTTTCCTCTTAAGAAATTGAATCAGTAGGGAAAATCTACCCTTTTTTCTCCACATACAAAACTATCATATAAAGATTATTTTACAGAGTAATTTCTACAAAATACTCAAAGACCATATAATCCCTGACATATTACAACAAATCTAGTATGTAGAAAAAAGAAGAAACACTCACCATTTTCTTCATGTAGTTAATTTAACCAAAATGAACAAACCTAATTTGGCCATGTTTGTAGGAGACCATTCTGTGTGGTGTGGGCCCAGCCCCTAGTGGCAAATATTTACTGCAAAGTAACTTCCTAAATCCACGGTAAACCTTCCAAAGATGAGTGTAATGGGTTCAACCACTTTTGCCTTTTCATTTGCAAACACCTCTCTTCTGTGACGTGATTAGCGGCATTGGCTCTATTGTGTTCTGTAAAAGGTAACCACCTAAAGTAACCTGTGCATAGTAAATAAGAATCATAATATAATGTGCGGACAAAAACAGGCACATAGACCAATGGAATAGAACAGAGAGCCCAGAAATAAACCCAACTCTCTACAGTCAATTAATATTCGACAAAGGGGGCAATAGCATAAAATGGAGTAAAGACAGCCTTTTCAACAAATGGTGTTGGGAGAACTGGACAGCTACATGCAAAAAAATGAAACTTGAGCACCAACTTACACCATACACCAAAATAAATTCAAGGTGGATAAAAGACTTAAATATAAGCCGTGAAACCATTAAAACCCTAGAGGAGAGCCTTGGCAAGAAAATCTCAGATATTCTACGCAGCAATATTTTTACTGATACGTCCCCTAGAGCAAGGAACATAAAGGAAAGAATAAACAAATGGGATCTCATCAAAATTAAAAGCTTCTGCATGGCTAAGGAAAACAGTATCAAGATACAAAGAGAAGCAACAGCTTGGGAAAACATATTTGCCAATGATACCTCAGATAAGGGTTTAATCTCCAAAATATACAAAGAACTCATTCGGCTCCACTCAAAGAAGACAAGCAACCCAATCAAAAAATGGGCAGAGGACTTGAACAGACATTTCTCCAAGGAGGACATACAGAGAATCCAGAGACACATGAAAAGATGCTCGATATCACTAGCTATCAGAGAGATGCAAATTAAAACCGCAATGAGATACCACTTAACACCAGTCAGATTGGCTATCATAAACAAAGAAACAAACAACAAGTGCTGGAGAGGTTGTGGGGAAAAGGGGACTCTAGTTCACTGTTGGTGGGATTGCAGACTGGTACAACCACTATGGAAAACAGTATGGAATTTTCTAAGAAAACTAAAAATGAACGTACCTTTTGACCCAGCAATTCCACTCTTGGGAGTATATCCTAAGAACCCTGAAACACCAATCCAAAAGAACCTATGCACCCCGATGTTCATAGCAGCACAATTTACGATAGCCAAGAGTTGGAAGCAGCCTAGATGCCCATCGGTAAATGACTGGATCAAAAAACTATGGTACATTTACACAATGGAATTCTATGCTGCAGAAAGGAAGAAGGAACTACTACCCTTTGCAACATCATGGATGGAACTGGAAAGCATTATGCTGAGCGAAATAAGCCAGGCGGTGAAAGACAAATATCATATGATCTCACCATTAACAGGAATCTAAACAAACCAAACAAGCAAGCAAAATACAACCAATGACACTCAAATATGGAACAGGCTGTCAGGGCCCAGAGGGGAGAGGGGAGAGAATCATAGGGGAAAAGGGAATGGACTCACATGAACAAGTATAAAAGACACATGGACAATAACTAAGGGTGGGGGGTGGAAAGGGGAGGGAGGCGGGGAGCATGGGGTGGGGGGCGGGCAGGGTTGGGATTATAAGACAGAAATCTGTACTTGAACAAGAATTAAATAAAAATTATATTTAAAAAAAGAATGCAAAAAAATAATAATAATAAAAATTAATAAAAATAAGCAAAAGCACACAAAAAATAATAATATAATGTGCAGAGAAGCTCAGTAAAGGCCGGTCATGGCAAGAGCTGCAGATTTGTTCCCCTTGAGAGAAAAGCCATGCTGTCCCTTTTCATCCACTGGACTCGGTAGTCTGTGTGAATGTCTCATTTCATCCATAATGATGGGGACACTGCAGGCTTGTGTCCACATCAATGTTAACCTAATGAAATGATAGAAAAGGACAGTTCAATATTACCAACTCTCTTAATTTACTAGGTTGACCATATGAAATTACTCTTTAGTCATTAGAAAATATTCACGTCAGCAATTTCATATGGTTCAACCTACTAATTCACTACCTTTGTGACTAAACTAGAAAGACAACTTGATCATCTCAGCAGATAAAGAAAAATATACATATAGACTGGTGAAACAAACCCAGAAGTGCAAAAATAGCTCCCATTTATATGGGGACCTGACACATGACACAAATGGCATTACAAGTCAGCGGCACTGTATTGGTTTCCTAGGGCTCCTGTATAAAAAATACCACAAGCTTGGTGGCTTAAACTAACAGAAAATGATTGTCTCATGGTTCTGGAGTCCAGAAGTTTGAAATTAAGGTGTTCATAGGGCTGTGCTCCCTCTGTAGTGTCTAGAGGAAAATCCTTCTTTGCTTCTTCCAGCTTCTGGTGGTTACAGGTCCTTGGCTTGTCGTAGTAGAAATCCAACCTCTGCCTCCATCTTTATATGGCCTCTTAAATCTAATTTGTGACTAAAATAAACCAGTTCTGTGAGCATACTGATCACCAGTGTTTTTAATTGTGCATCTGATAGGTTGGCTATCTCTTGGTTGCCTAGAAGTATTGGCTCTAGGGCCTTGAGCTGTTCTTCTTAAGCCATAATGTTTTGGTCTGTTTGTGCCTGTTACCAATGAGTGGAAGAGCCTTAGGTGTTCACCAGGGTGGGGAAACCCAGTTGCTGGGTTGTGATACTGTATGTGGGAGCGGGGTCAGAGACGGGAAATGGCATTTGTTTTGCTCTCTCTCAGATTTTGTTCCCCTCTGCTGCTTCCTGCAAGCAAATTGGGCCCTTCTGGTGCTGGTTCCCAGGTGTGTGAGCTTGTGCACCCTGTAGGACTCTGTGGGTTTCTCCAATGAACTCTCTGTGAGCCTGGGAGCTTCTCCTGGCACCTCAACTCTGAAAGTTTTTCCAATCGGTTCTTTTAGGCTTTATTTCCCGGTGCTGGGGCCCTGGTTTGTGCTGTCTGTCTCACTGCTTACTCCTCTGCCTGGTTTATCTGTGCGTGAATGTGTGACCGTTGTCAGCCAGCCACCCCACACCCTCACTGGGTCCGCCTGTTACCACCCCACACCTGGGATCTGCCAACCACCACCTGCACCTGGGTCAGCTGGCCACTTTTCCAGTGTGACCCCACTCTGCCAGCTGCTGGTTCCGCCCCTCTTACTGGTCTGGCTGAAAGATTCATTGTTGTTGGACTTCCGTACAGTTGAATTTTCTGTGTTTTGGTTGCATTTTTGTTACTAAAACTTTGTTGTCTTTAAACTTGGTTATGCGAGGAGGCACAGTGCTTCCACCTACACCTCCATCTTGGCTGGAAGTCCTAATCCTTTTAATATGCTGCTAGATTAGGTTTGCTTGTATTTTGTTGAATTTTGTTTTAATCCTCCCTTGAGGGTATATTTATTAATTTTAGGGGAGAGATAGATAGATAGATATGAGAAACATCCTTTGGTTGCCTCCCACACATGCCCCAAATAGGGGTCAGATCTGCAATTTAGGTACATGCCCTGATTGGGGATAAAACCTAAAACATTTTTGATGCGCAGAGTGTCCCATCAATGAATCACCTAGCCAGGGAAAATTTTGTTTTACATCTATATTCACAAAAGATATTGGCTTGTACTTTTCCTGAGATACTTTTATCTGGCTCTGGTATCATTTGGTACCAGAAATTGAGTTATGAAATATTCTGTCCTCATCCAGTTTTTATTTTGGAAGAATTTGAGAAGAATTGCTGAAAATTCTTGTTCAAATGATTGGTAGAATTCACCAGCGAAGTGTTCTGGTCCTGAGTTTTTCTTTGTTGAGAGGATTTTAATTACTGATTTAAATATTGATGAATTCTTTTACAATGTTTTAAAAAATTCTGTAGGTCGGTAGTAATGTTTCCACTTTCATGTCTGACTTTAGTAATTTCATTGTTCTCCTTTTCCCCCTAGTCAGTCTCACTAAAGATTTGTCAGTTTTCTTTATCTTTCAAAGAACCAACTTGGTTCCTTGATTTTATTGACTTTCTGCATTGTTTTCCTATTTCTTTTTTTAAAAGATTTTATTTGTTTATTTATCTTTAGATGGGAAGGAGAGAGGGAGAGAAACATCAATGTATGGTTGCCTTTTGTGCGTCCCTTGCTGGTAGTTAGCCTGTAAGGAACCGGCCTGCAACCCAGGCATGTGCCCTGACTGGGAATTGAACCAAGATTGTCTGGTTCGCAGGCCCGCGCTTAATCCACTGAGCTATGCCAGCCAGGGCTGTTTTCCTATTTCTTATCTCATTTAACTTCAATTTCATCATTGTTGGCTTTTTGTTTAATTCTCTTTTCTTATAATTCCTTTATTTATAAAGTCAGGTCATTAATTTATTGCTTCTTCTTATGTACATGTTTATGATGTGTGCACTAGCCTGCAGTGACCGCGGCATCATGGATCAGATATGAGACAAATTTACATGGACTACTGAGTCCTGTGGAGGAAAAGGGACAGCATGGCTACTCCCTCAAGTGGGGAGCACCTCAGAATGGCCTGGCAACTCTCTTAAGGAGAGAACATGCTGACCCTTGCCTAGATAGGCTTTTATTGGGTTTAATTTGCACAGGAATACAGGAACATCTCATTAATCATTGTCAGGCAATAAGGATCAAACAGTAGATAGAGTACAAAGAACTATAAGGGCTTCTTCTGAGTAAGGGTCTATCAGCCAAAAGGCTACAAAACTTGGGGAAACAAACTCATTTCCTGCTCAGACCTTTATCATTTAACTGAGAGCATTTTTAGCAAAGCAGGCTCCACAGGATTTTACATATCTCTTCACAGGCCTGATCACCCAAGGAGCCCGCCTTTCCAGCACAGGGCTGCATTGCCCTCTGTCATTGTTTCAGGGTTAAGTCAAGCAGAGGAGGCACATAGCCAAGGAATTCTTGGAGACTTCTTGCCGACTCAGGGGAGTCTGGCTTTGTCAAAGCTAAGGGGCGAGGATCCATCACCCCTTTGCTCCACAGCCCCCCAAGTCCTTCCCTGGGGCCTCTACGTGATCATGCCTGTCTTAGGTATCCCCCCTTGGGGAATCTTGCCCATCATTGGATAACTGATCAAGCACTGGGGGCCAGTTATGAAAAAAGGAGCAGAAGTGGTGCTCCTACCAGGGAGATAAGCTTTGTCTCCTTAGTGGCTATGGTCTGAGGGTAGCTCACTCAGCCTTAGCCATGGGGGGATTACAGCTTCTAAAACTGGGCAGGGCAGTTCCCAAGATGTTTACAATGATAAATTTTCTTCTGAACACTGCTTTCCCTTCATCCCATAATTTTTATGTTGTTCTTTCATTTGCATTCATCTTGAAGTATTTCTAACTTCCTTGTAATTTATTTTTTAAATCTCCAGTGTTCTTATGTCATTGATTTCTAGTTTCATTTCATTGTGTTTCAAAAAGATACTATGTATAATATAAATCTTTTTAAAAGTATTGAGATGATTTTTGGCCTAACCTATATATATCCTGGAGAATATTCCATATGCACCTAAGAAAAATGTATATTCTTCCATTTTTAGGTAAAGTATTCTGTGTATTTCTTTTGGCTGAATCAGTTTATAGTATATTTCAAATCCTTTATTTCCTTATCAATCTTCTATTTTGTTGTCTTATTCATTATTAAAATTAATGAATTTTAATTTGGAGGGTTACGAGGGTTAGGAAGAAGATGGTTTTGGAGGGTTAGGAAGAAGATGGCGGCATAGTAGGACAAAGGATTTCGCTTCCCTTCATGCGCCAGAGAAAAACCGGGCTGCTCTGCAGAGGAGCGCAGCAAACACCCAACAGGGACCCAGCATATGGGAAGGCAGGACCCCAGAAAGTAAAGTGGACACTGAATGACCAGAGGTTGAGGAGAGGAGACGACCGCAGATCGACAAGGTACGAGGGAACAGCGCAGAGGCTGCAGGCCCTCCCCCGGGCTGTGCCAGGGCCCTGGATAGGTAGCCCTGGTCTCTGAGAGCCAAGGGAGGGCAACAACAGCTCGGGGAAAGAACTAGTCACTGGCACCCCCTCTAACCAGCAGGGCACAGATTGGAAAACATCAGGAGAGATCAGTTTGCCTGTAGTGGCAGAGAGAGGAGTGGGCATTGGGAAGCAAACCAGAGAGCTCCCATAACCCGTGGAGTAAGGCTGCGGTTGCCGGTTTGGGTAACTGAGCTCCCCGGCACTCCCAGTAGCCTGAGCCAGCTCTCCCACAGTCTTGGGGACCTTCGGGATAAAGGCAGTGCCCCTGGAAGAGCACCAGTCACCAGCTCCCTCCCTACACAGACAGGCACAGACTGAGAAGCAACGGGAGTCTGGTTGTGTTTAACGGCTTCGAGATCTGGGAGTCCCCGTGCATTCCCCGTAGCGCCCATTGCCGGTGGTGCCAGTGGTGTGCATTCCTGATAGCGGGGGACTCAAGCTGGTGCTCACATAGTCTCAGGGAGCTGCGGGCTACTGGCAGACTGAGAAGCACCGGGAGTCAAGCTGTTATTACCGGTGTGGAGAACTGAGAGCACGGGATTTGAGCCTGTGCTCCCACATTCTCAGGGAGCTGCTGGCTATTGTCAGGGCCCGTGAAAGAGCGCCAGTGGGGAACTGAGAGCTCAGGACTTGGGCCTGCGCTCCCACAGTCTCGGGGAGCCGCAGGCCACTGGCAGGGCCCCTAAAAGAGCACCAGTCACCAGCTCCCTCGATACTCATCCGGGCGCAGACTGAGAAGCACAGGGAGTCAGGCTGTGGCTGCCGGCTTGGAAGAATTGTGAGTTGCCCAGTGTGTGCAGCCACAGCACTGGAAAAGGTCCAAGCCCAAGCCTGCGAGAAAAGGAAAGCCTGGCTGGGAGCACGCACCCTCACGCCAGGCGGGAGCTGAGAAGCCTGGGGGGAAACCTGCTCTCAGTGGGGCACGGGAGAGCAGCGCCATTCTGGATCTTGGGAGGGCACTGGCTAGACCAGCTAAGTTCACTGAGACAACAGAAAGGACACACTAATAACCCCACAGGCTGCTGCAGCTAGTGAGACCAGAAGAAAAGGTTTGACCAGCTGGAAACCAACAAGGGGAGTCGGTGGAAGTGGAGAACACCAAGATAGCTGCAGGAGACTGCACCACTGAATCTCACAGGCACCCTACCACAGAAGTTCACATCATAAACCCAGGGAACCAGAACAGATCACTTTAAGAATCTGAGGCCAACAAGAAGAGCAACACAAACGATGGGAAGACAAAGAAACAATCCCCAAAGGAAAGAAAAGGGGGAAGTGTCAGAAAGAATGTTAGATGAAATAGAGGCAAGGAACTATCAGATATTGAATTCAAAGCACTGGTTATCAGGAAATTCAAAGAGCTTACAACGAGCTACCAGAAACTACAGGGGAGCTACAGTGAACTCTCTGCAAGCTACACCAACATGAAAAAGGAAATAGAAACCATTAGTAAAGGCCAAGAGGAAATGAAGAATACAATTTCTGAACTGAAGAACACAGTAGAAGGTATGAAGAATAGAATCGATATGGCGGAAGATCGCATAAGTGAGATAGAAGACAGGATAGAAAGAATCTCCCAGACAGACCAAATAATGGAAAAGAGAATCAGAAAAAATGAGGAGAATTTAAGAGAAATGCAAGAAAACATGAAATGTAATAATATCTGAATAACAGGAATACCAGAAGGAGAGGAAGAAGAACAAGGGATAGAAAACCTACTTTAAAGAGTAATAACGGAAAATTTTCCTAAGTTGAGGAAAGAAAGTCACACGGATTCAGGAATCGCAGAGAGTCCCAATCAGGTGGAACCCAAAGAGGCCTACTGCAAGACACGTCGTCATTAAAATGGCAAACCTCCAAGACAAAGAGAAAATCCTAAAGGAAGCAAGGGAGAAAAAGGAAGTAACATACAAGGGGGTCCCAATAAGGTTGGCTACTGACTTCTCAATGGAAACATTCCAAGCAACAAGAGAATGGCAAGAAATATTACAAGTAATGAGAAACAGAGGCCTACAACCAAGGCTATTGTACCCACCAAGGCTCTCAATCAAGAGAGAAGGCCAAATAAAGAGCTTCCAAGACAAAAGAAGTCTAAAAGAATACACCTCCACCAAACCAGCTGTACAATAATTCCTAAAAGGGCTACTTTGGGAAAGGAAGGAAAAGAGAGACATAGAGAGGAACACAGGTACATAAATGGCAGTGAATAATTTCCTTTCAATAATAACCTTAAATGTAAATGGATTAAATGCACCAATTAAGATATAGAATAGCTGAATGGATAAGAAAGCATGACCCACACATATGCTGCCTACAAGAGACCCACCTCAGGTCAAAAGACCACCACAGACTAAAAGTGAAAGGATGGAAACAAATTTTCCAAGCAAATGGACAAGAAAAAAAAGCCGGGGTAGCAATTCTCATATCAGACAAAATAGACTTCAAAAAAAGGGCCATAAAGAGAGACCCAGAGGGTCACTTCATAATACTCAAGGGGAGAATCCACCAAGAAGACATTAACATTGTAAATATATATGCACCCAAAATAGGAGCACGCAAATATATAAAGAAAATTCTAGAGGACCTCAAGAAAGATATTGACAGCAATAGAATTATAGTAGGGGATTTTAACACCCCACTGTCTAAAATGGACAAATCTTCCAAACAAAATATAAACAAAGATATTGCAGCATTAAATGACACCCTAAACGAAATGGACCTAATTGATATATATAGAGCCCTACATCCCAAAGAAGCCAAATACACATTCTTTTCAAATGCACATGGAATATTTTCAAAGATAGACCACATGATAGGACACAAAACGAGTCTCAAGAAATTCAGAAAAAAAGAAATCATAC
The DNA here is from genome assembly GCF_014824575.4 of Sturnira hondurensis. Classification (NCBI taxonomy): domain Eukaryota; kingdom Metazoa; phylum Chordata; class Mammalia; order Chiroptera; family Phyllostomidae; genus Sturnira; species Sturnira hondurensis. The sequence continues at coordinate 12,931,290 of NW_028093845.1, read as the reverse complement.
GAAGCATTTTCTCTGACCACAAGAGACTGAAATTGGAAACCAACCCCACAGGAAAAAACCCAAAACACCCAAAATCATGGAGACTGAATGGTATGCTATTAAACAATGATTGGGTGAAGATTGAAATTAGGGAAGAAATCAGAAAGCTTCTGGAAACAAATGAAAATGAACTCACAACAACCCAAAACTAATGGGACACAGTGAAGCGAGTCCTGAGAGGGAAGTTCATAGCAATACCGGGCAACCTAAAGAAGATAGAAACATTTCCAACAAACAAAGTAACCCGACGCCTTCAAGAACTGGAGAAACAAGAACGAAGACAGCCCAGAGCAAGTAGAAGGAAGGAAATAAGCAAGATCAGAAAAGAATTAAATGACATAGAGACTAAAACCACAATTCTAAGGATCAATGAATCCAGGAGTTGGTTTTTTGAAAAGATAAAATAGACAAACCTTTAAGTAGGATCCTGAAGAAAAGAAGAGAGAGGACCCAAATAAACACAATCAGAAATGAAAGAGGAGAGATTACAACGGATACCACAGAAATAGAAGGGATTCTAAGAAATTACTATGCAGAACCGTATGCCAAGAATTTGAAAACCTAGGTGAAATGGACAGATTTCTAGAAAAATATAATCTTCCAAAACTCAATGAAAAAGAAGCAGAGAACCTGAACCGACCAATAACAGCAGATGAAATTGAAGCAGTAATCAAAAAATTCCCATCACACCAAAGCCCTGGACCTGATGGTTTCACAGGAGAATTCTACAAAGCTTTTAAGGAAGAGCTAACCCCCATTCTTCATAGACTGTTCCAAAAAATCCAAGGAGGGAAAACTCCCAAACTCTTTTTCTAAAGCCAGCATCACCCTAATTCCAAAGCGAGATAGAGGCACAACAAAGAAAGAAAATTACAGACCAATATCGCTGATGAACATAGACGCTAAAATCCTCAATGAAATATTAGCAAATTGCATCTAACAATACATCAAAAAGATCATACACCACGACTAAGTGGGATTCATCCCAGGGATGCAAGGATGGTTCAATATATGTAAATCAATAAATGTAATACACCGCATAAACAAAAGCAAGGACCAAAACCACATGATCATATCAATAGATGCGGAAAAAGATTTTGATAAGGTTCAACACCTATTTATGATAAAGGTACTCAGAAAAATGGGAATAGAGGGAGCATTCCTCAACATAATAAAGGCCATATATGAAAGACCTACAGCCACATCATACTCAATGGGCAAAAACTAAAAGCTTTTCCACTAAGATCAGGAACAAGACAATGATGCCCACTTTCACCACTTCCATTCAATATAGTATTAGAAGTTCTAGTCACAGAGATCAGACAAGAAAAGGAAATAAAAGGCATCCAAATTGGAAAGGAGGAAACAAAACTGGCATTGTTTGCAGATGACATGATAGTTACATGGAAAATCCTATAGACTCTACTCAAAAACTGCTCCAACTAATAACTGAATTTGGCACAACAGCGGGATAGAAAGTCAATATCCAGAAATCAAAGGCATTTTTGTATGCCAACAATGATGCAGCAGAAGCAGAAATCAAGAAAAAAATCCCATTTGATATAGCAAAAACAAAAATAAAATATCTGGGAATAAACCTAATCAAGGAGGTAAAAGACCTGTATGCAGAAAACTACACAACACTGAAGAAAGAAATCAAGAAAGACACAAACAAATGGAAACATATACCGTGTTCATGGATTGGAAGAATTAACATCACCAAAATGTCCATACTACCCAAAGCAATTTACAGATTCAATGCAATACCTATTAAAGTACCAATGGCATATTTCACAGACATAGAACAAACACTTCAAAAATTTATATGGAACCATAAAAGACCCGGAATAGCAGCTGCAGTGTTAAGAAAGAAGAACAAAGTAGGAGGGATCACAATACCTGATATCAAACTGTATTACAAGTCCACTGTATTGAAAACAGCCTGGTACTGGCATAAAAACAGGCACATAGACCAATGGAACAGAACAGAGAGCCCAGAAATAAACCCAACTCTCTACAGTCTATTAATATTCGACAATGAGTGCAATAACATAAAATGGAGTAAAGATAGCCTTTTCAACAAATGGTGTTGGGAGAACTGGACAGCTACATGAAAAAAAAATGAAACTTGAGCACCAACTTGCACCATACACCAAAATAAATTCAAGGTGGATAAAAGACTTAAATATAAGTCGTGAAACCATTAAAGCCCTAGAGGAGGACATTGGCAAGAAAATCTCAGATATTCCATGCAGCAATATTTTTACTGATACGTCCCCTATATCAAGGGATATAAAGGGAAGAATAAACAAATGGTATCTCATCAAAATTAAAAGCTTCTGCATGGCTACGGCAAACAGTATCAAGACACAAAGAGAAGCAACAGCTTGGGAAAACATTTGCCAATGATACCTCAGACAAAGGTATCTATTTGACTTCTATTTTGGTGTCACTCCTATATATAAAAAGAACTCACTCAACTCCACTCAAGGAAGCCAAGCAACACAATTAAAAAATGGGCAAAAGACTTGAACAGACACTTCTCCAGGGAGGGCATACAGAGGATCCAGCGATGCATGAAAAGATGCTCGATATCACTAGCTATCAGAGAGATGCAAATTAAAACCACAATGAGATACCACTTAACACCAGTCAGAATGGCTATCATAAACAAAGAAACAAACCTCAAGTGCTGGAGAGGTTGTGGGGAAAAGGGGACCCTAGTTCACTGTTGGTGGGATTGCAGACTGGTACAACCACTATGGAAAATAGTATGGAATTTTCTAAGAAAACTAAAAATGAACGTGCCTTTTGACCCAGCAATTCCACTCTTAAGAGTATATCCTAAGAACCCTGAAACACCAATCCAAAAGAACCTATGTACCCCGATGTTCATAGCAGCACAATTCATGATAAAAGTTGGAAGCAACCTAGATGCCCATCGGTCAATGACTGGATCAAAAAAGTATGGTACATTTACACAAGGGAATTCTATGCTGCAGAAAGGAAGAAGGAACTAGTACCGTTTCCAACATCATGGATGGAACTGGAAAGCATTATGCTGAGTGAAATAAGCCAGGTGTTGAAGGACAAATACCACATGATATCACCATTAACAGGAATCTAAACAAAACAAACAAGCAAGCAAAATATGACCAATGACACTCAAATACGGAACAGGCTGACAGGGTCCAGAGGGGAGAGGGGAGAGAATCATAGGGGGAAAGTGGATGGACTCACATGAACAAGTAAAAAGGATACATGGACAATAACTAAGGGTGGGGGGCAGAAATAGGAGGGAGGCGGCGAGCATGGGGCGGGGGGCGGGCAAGGTTGGGAATATAAGACAGAAAGCTGTACTTGAACAAGAATTAAATAAAAAAATTATAAAAAAGCAAAAAAAATTGTGTAAATATGTAATGCATCGAAAAACTTATGAAAATGTTAAATTTTATGTAGCCATTTTAATACTGAAGATGGAAGTAATTATGGAACATTTTCAGCACATTATGCTTTATTATTTCAGGAAAGGTAAAAACGCAACTGAAACACAAAAAAGGATTAGTGCAGTGCATGGTGAAGGTGATGTGATTGACTGAATGTGTCAAATGTGTTTTGTGAAGTTTCATGCTGATTTCTCACCGGATGATGTTCCACAGTTGGGTAGATGAGTTGAAGTTGCTAGCAATCAAATCCAGACATCAATTGAGAACAATCAATGTTATAACATGCAGGACACAGCCAACATATTAAAAATATCCAAATCAATGAAGCTATTGGTGAAAAAATAAAATAAAATTAGGGTTTTGAAGTACCCAATTCCATTTAGTCCTTTATCCTTCAGTACTGTCAAATTTTGCCCCATATAGTTCTGTTGTATATATATTTGTTTTATCCTCTTGATGGAATGGGCCTTTCGTCAATATGTAATGTCCTTTTTTGGCTTTTCTCAGTTTTTTATTTAAAGTCCATTTTGTCTGATATTAGTATGGCCACTCAAGACTTCTTTTGGTTTCTGTATGGATGCAATATTTTCCCCAACCATTTACTTTAAACCTGTTTGTGTCTTTGTATCTAAAGTGATTGTCTTGTACATAGCATATAGTTTAGTGAAGTCCTAAATATGTTCTTTCAATATTTACCTTTTATTTGGATATTTAATTCCATTATACTAAAGTAATTACAATTAAGAAAGGACATCTCATATTTAGCTATTTGTTTTCTATATGTTTATATCTTTTTGATCCTCAATTACTTCACTGCTACTTTGTGTTTAACTATTTATAGTATACAATTTAAAATCATTTTTGCAGGTTTTATCTTGTTTATTATTTTTTTCCCATTTTTATTATTCAATTACAGTTGTCCCAATTTTCACCCATTGCTCTCTCATGCCCTGCCCACATACCTTCTCCCATAGTCAATCCCACCCTGTTGTCCATGTCCATTGTTAGTTTATACATATTCCTTGACTTGGCCCTTCCCCTTCTTTCCCCTGTTAACCCCCTCCCTCTTTCCCTCTCTCAGTTGGATTTTTATTTCCATTTCTCTGGTACTACTTTGCTCTTTTGTTTGTTTTGTTGAATAGTTTTCACTTATAGGTGAGGCCATACAGTATTTCTCTTTCACTGCCTGGCTTATTTCACTTAGCATAATACTCTTCCACTTCATCACTGCTATCCCCAAGCACAAGAGTTTCTTCTTTCTTTCTGCTGCATAGTATTCCATTCTGTAAAGGTACCGTAGTTTTTGTTTTAATTTAAGAAATTTTATTTGATTTGTAAAGTATATTTTACTCATTATACTATTACAGTTGTCCCAATATTTCCCCCTCTTTATGCCCTTCAGCCCTGCACTCCCCAACCTCCCTCATTCCCACTTAGTTTATGCCCATGGATTGTACACATAGTTATTTGGGTTCTCCATTTCCTATACTATTCTTAACTTCCCAATGTCTATTTTGTGCCTACCAATTATGCTTCTTGTTCCCTGTACCTTTTCCTCCCATTTCCCCCTCCTCCCCACTGATAACCCTCCATGAGATCTCCATTTTTGTGATTCTGTTATAGTTCTACTGGTTTTAGTTTTAGTTTAATTTTTTAGGTTCAGTTGTTGATCGTTGTGAGTTTGTTGTCATTTTACTATTCATAATTTTTTATCTTCTTTGTACCACAGTTTTTTTATCCATTCCTTTACTAATGGGCACTTACACTGTTTTAAATTATTGGCTATTGTAAGTAAACAATAACTTATTGTTTATTATTTATAACTTGGCTGCTATAAACAGTGGGGTGCATATGTTGTTTTGAATTTGTGTTTCAGGATTCTTAGGATATACTCCTAGCAGTGCAATTGCTGGGTCAAAAGGCAGTTCCATTTTTAGTTTTCTGAGGAAATGAAAAAATGTTTTCCAAAGTGGCTGCACCAGTCTGCATTCTCACCGATAGTGCACTAGGGTTCCATTTTTTCTGCATCCTCTCCAACACTTGTTGTTTGTTGATTTGTTTATGATGGCCATTCTGAGCAGTGTGAAGTGGCATCTCATGGTGGTTTTAATTTTCATATCTCTGATAGCTAGTGGTGCTGAGCATCCTTTCATATGTCTCTGAGCCCTCTGTATGTCCACCTTGGAGAAGTGTCAGTTCATATCCTTTGCTTATTTTTTATTGCATTGTTTATCTTCTTGGTGTGGAGTCATGTGAGTACTTTACATATTTTGGAGATCAAGCTCTTGTCTGAGGTATCATTTGCAAATATATTTTCCCCACATGGTTGGCTTCTTTTTCATTTTGCTGGTGTTTTCTTTAGCCATGTGGTTTTTATTTTGATGAAGTCCCATTTGTTTATTCTTCCCTTTATATCCCTGCCCTAGGGGATGTATTGATGAAAATGATGGTGTGTGGGATATCTGAAATTTTCCTGCCTATGTTCTCTAGGAGTTTTATGGTGTCACAATTTATATTTCTCTTTATCCATTTGAGTTTATTTTTGTGTATGCTGTAAGTTAGTGGTCAAGTTTCATTCTTTTACATGTAGCTGTCCAAATCTCCCAACACCATTTTTTGAAGAAGCTATTTTTACTCCATTTTATGCTCTTGCCCCTTTGTGGAATATTAACTGACCTTAGAGACATGGGTTTATTTCTGGGCTCTCTATTCTGTTTCATTGGTCTATGTGTCTGTTTTTATGCCAATATCAGCTGTTTTGATTATGGTGGCCTGTACTATAGTTTGATATCCAGTATGGTGATCCTTTCTACTTTTTCCTTCTTTTTCAAAATTTCTGAGGCTATTGGGGTTGTTTACGGTTTCATATAAATTTTTGAAATGTTTCTTCTATGTCTGAAATATGTCATTGGTATTTTAATAGGAATTGCATTGAATCTATAAATTGTTTTGGGTAGTATGGACATTGTAATGATGTTAATTCTTCCAATCCATGAACATGGTATGTGCTTACATTTATTTGAGTCTTCCTTAATTTCTTTATTCAGTGCTGTATAATTTCCTTTGTACAGGTCTTTTGCCTCCTTTGTAAGATTTATTCCTAGGTACTTTATTTTTCTTGTTGCTCTAGCAAAAAGGAATTTTTTTGACAAATTTCTGTTTTTGACACTTTATTGTTGGTTTTCAAAAATGCCTTTTGTTTCTGAATACTGGCTTTGTATCCCAGCATTTTGCCAAATTCACTCATTAGGTTGAGTAGGTTTTTTTTTGGTGGGGGAATTTATAGGGTTTTCTATGTACACTATTATATGATCTGCAAACAAGAATAATTTTAGTTCTTGCTTTCCAAGTTGGATGACTTTTATTTCTTCTTGTTGCCTGATTATTGTGCTTAGAATTCTATGTTGAATAGAAGTGGTGAAAGTGGAAACCCTTGTCTCATTCCTGATCTTAGAAGGAAGATTTTAGATTTTACCCATTGATTATGATGTTGGATGTAGGTTTCTTGTATGTGGCCTTAATTATGTTGAAGTATGCTCTCTTTTCTCCCACTCTGCTGAGTGTTTTTGTTATAAAAGGGTGGTGTACATTATCAAATATTTTTGCAGCATCTATTGATACAATTATGTGATTTTTGTCTTTCCTTTGGTTTATGTGATGTATTAATGTTTATTGATTTGTGAATATTGTACCATCCTTGCATCCCTGGGATGAATCCCAGTTGATCATGTTGTATGATCTTTATAATGTATTGCTCGATGCGATTTGCTGATATTTGTTGAGGATTTGAGCATCTATGTTCATTAGTGATATTCGCCTGTAGTTTTCTTTCTTTGTTGTATCTTTTTCTGCTTTTGAGATTAGGATGATGCTGGCTTTGTAAAAAGAGTTTGGCAGAATTCCTTTCTCTTGGATTTTTTCGAACAGTTGGAGAAGGATAGGGGTTACCTCTTTTTTAAATGCTTTGTAAAATTCTCCTGTGAAACTGTCTGATCCAGGGCTCTTGTGTGCCATGTGGTTTTTGATTACTGCTTCAATTTCACCAGTTGGTATTGGTCTGTTCAGGCTTTCTGCTTCTTTTTCATTCAGTTTTGGAAGATTATATTTTTCTAGAAATTTGTCCATTTCACCCATGTTTTCAAACTTCTTGGCATATATTTTTGTTTGTAGTGATTCCTTACAATTCTTTGTATTTCTGTGGTATCAGGTTTGATCTCTCCTCTTTCATTTCTGCTTTTGTTTATTTGGGTCCTCTTTTTCTCATGATGAGTCTCCTTAGATGTATGTTGATTTTATTTATCTTTTCAGAGTACTAGGTGCTGAATTTATTGATGCTTTTAATTTCCTTTTTTTTTTTAGTCTCTATGTCATTTAATTCTCCTCTGCTCTTGGTTATTTCCTTCGGTCTACTCTCTCTGGGCTTTGTTTGTTGTTGTTCCTCCAGTTATTGTAGATATGGTTAGGTTGTTCATTTGAAATGTTTGTATCTTTTTTAAGTAGGCCTGTATTGAAATAAACTTCCCTCTCAGGACTGCCTTATCTATGTCCCATAAGTTTTATTTTTTTAATTCCCATAAGTTTTATTTTTTTAAATATTTATTTATTTATCTTTAGAGGGAAAGGGAAGGAGAGAGGAAGAGAAACATCAATGTATGGTTGTTTCTCGTGCATCCCCTGCTGGGAACTGGCCCCTGCTGGGAACTGACCTGCAACCCAGGCATGTGCCCTGACTGGGAATCGAACCGCGATCGTCTGATTCACAGGACTGTGCTCAATCCACTGAGCTACACCAGCCAGGGCTATGTCCCATAAGTTTTAGACTGTTGTGAATTCATTTTCATGTTTCCAGAAATGTTTTGATTTCTTCCTTGATCCTGTTATTAACCCATTCATTGTTTAATAGCATGATATTCAGTGTCCATGAATTTGAGTGTTTATTGAGTTTTTTCCTTGAGGTTAGTTTCTAGTTTCAAGCCATTGTGATCTGAGACAATGCTTGATATAATTTCAAATTTCTTCAACTTGTTGAAACCTTTTTTTCTTCTCATGTGGTCTATCTTTCACAACATTCCATGTACTTCAGAATAGAATGTATATTTTGCTTTTTTGGAGTGAAATGTTCTCTATATATTGGCTAAATCCATTGGTCTAGCATGTTCACTGCAAATATATATGTTGATTTTTTGTTTGGAAGATCTGTCCATTGTTGACAGGGGGATGTTAAAATCCCGTACTATAAGTGTGTTGCTGTCTATATATTTTTTGAAGTCTTACAAGATTTTGCTTATATATTTGGGCAGTCCTTTGTTGGGTGCATGTATGTTTACAATGTTTATATGTTCTTGATGAATTCTACCCTTGAATATTCTGAAGTATCCCTTCTCTGTCTCTTTTATTGGCCTTTGTTTTGATATATATTTTGTTTAATATGAGTATTGTTACCCAGCTTTTTCTCCTCTCTATTTGCCTGGTTATTTTTTTCTAGCCTTTCACTTTCTGTCTGTGTAAGTCTTTTGGTCTGATATGGGTCTCCGATAGACAGCATATATGTCATCAGGTTTTCTTATCAGTTCAGCTGCTCCATGTCTTTTGATTGGAGCATTTAATTCCTTTACATTTAATGGTATTATTGATAGGAACTTATTCACTGACATTTTTCCTCTTTGTACCTGTGTGCCTCTCTTTCTCATTCTTTTTGTTCATCTTCTTAAAGTAGTCCCTTTGGCATATTTTGCAGTGCTGGTTTGAGGGAAGTGGATTCTGTTAGACCTCTTTTGTCTGGGAAGCTCCTTGTTTGGACCCCCATTTTAATTGAGAGCCTTGCTGGATAGAGTAGTCTAGCTTGTAGGCCTCTATTTTTCATTACTTGAAAAATACTTGCCATTACTTGCCATTCCCTCCTGTCCTGTAGTGTTTCTGTTGAAAAAACAGCTGCTAGCCTTATTTGAGCTCCCTTGTTTGTTACTTTCTGTTTCTCCCTTGTTACCTTTAAAATTCTTTCTTTGTCTTTGAGTTTTGCCACTTTAATTATGCTGTGTCTTAAAGTGGGCCTCTTTGGGTTCATCTTGATTGGGATTCTCTGTGTTTCCTGAACTTGTGTGACTTTTTCTCTCATCATGTTAGGGAAGGTTTTTGTCATTACTGTTTCAAACAGGTTTTCTATCCCTTTCTTCTCTTCTCCTTCTGGTATCCCTATTATACAGATATTACATTTCATGTTGTGCTGAGCTTGTCCTCACAAATTCATTGAGCCTATAATCCCAGACATGGGGGTTGGGTTATTCTCTCTGTAAAAGGCTCTGGCTAACTTCAGTAAGTCACAGGCATTCATCTCCTGCCTTTCAGACCCAAGCCTGCCATTTCCTCACAGGAGGTTTGGCTCCACTTCTCCACTGTGAGCTGCCCTCTACTTGTAAGCTATGCTGTGTCAGGTCTTCCTCTTCCTTCAGTGTATTTTCTGCCCCCAAGTTTTTGGTTAGCAAAGCTGCTGAGCTCCACCTGTTTTCACAGGCCTGTGATCCTGGGTCCCTGTCAACCACCTCTTTTAGAAGATTTTCTTTTATGGCCCCTATGTTGTAGTGCTAGTCTCCAGGGTTCCTGTTCTCCCTACACTCTCCTTCCCCACAAAACACAGTCTCTCATGGTCAGAATTGGCCCCCTCTTTTCAGAGCCTCTGTCAGTTTTAGATAAATTTTCTCTCTGAATCTTTCCTGGATGTTGTTGGGAAATGCCCCTCAGCTATACTCTAATACAACTCAGTGGCATCCTACTGACCCTGCTCCCTCCAAAGATCTTCACCCTCAGGCATGGGTGGTCCTGCAGTACTTTTGGTGGAGCACTGCACCTCCCAGGCTTTCTCTCGCTGCCCTGGTAGCATTTGGGTCTTGAGGTAATCTACAGCTGCCCTGACTTTGTGTAGCCAGCAGTGCTGGGCTGGTGGCAGTTGTGGTCTGCCTAAAAATCTTGAGCCATCAGCTCCCAGTTGACATAGAAAGCCCTGCCATCAGCCCCCATTTGCCACACGGGTGGGTGGTTCCATTTTCATTTGTTTTTTTCTCTAATTTTTTTATTCTTTTCATAGTTGATATCTTGAGAATCTGCCTTTCCCACTTTATGTTGTTGGCATAAATTTAATTTTTATACACTATACATCCAATAACATAGATTTGTAATTATTATTGCATGTATTTGTCTCTTAAGTCATACAGGAAAAAAGAGAAGTTCTAAACCCAAAATACATAATAATACTTTTGTCCTCAGACTGGATATTTTCAATTGAGTTACCTCGAAGTTCATTTATTCTTTCTTCTTCTTTCTTCTGCTTGCTTGAAGCTATGATTTAACCCTCTAATGAGTTTTTAAAATTTCAGTTATTATGTTTTTCAGCTTCAGAATTTTTGTTTGTTTCTTTTTATAGTTTCCATCTCTTTATTGGTATTCTCTATTGTTTCACACAGCATTCTCCTGGTTTCCTTTAGCTTTGAGCATATGTTGAATAATTAATTTAAAGTCTTTTTCTAGTAAGTCCAATGTCTTTTCTTTCTCCTGAAAAATTTGTGTTAATTTCTCCTGTAAAGGGTCTACACTTTCTTATTTCTTTGTGTTTTGAGTAATTTTTGTAAAAACTGGAGTATTTGAGTATTATAATGAGATAACTCTGGAAGTAAGATCATTCCTCCTCTTCAGGGATTGTTTTGTTTGCTCTAGACTGTAGTTGTTCTTTTTTCAGTGAGTTTTAAACTTATTTTGGTAAAAATTTTATCCTTTTTCTTGCTTAGTTTGTGAAGTCTCCATTGTTTTAACTTTTGTTTTGGCATAAATTTCCTTGAAAGTCTGGAGTCAAAAAAGAGAGAATAAAAAACTACTCTCTTAGCCTTTGAAGATTGGCTATATTGAGGTACCACTTAGATGCTTTGCTAGGTTGTTTATAACTTTGCCTCACTCTTCAGTTCTTGTGCTGAACCTAAAGATAAGCCTTAGGTGAACACTTAGGGACTTTAGAAGTCTTTTCTGAGCAACAGCCTTCCTGGATGGGGCGGGGAGTGGCTTTCTGAATTCCCTAGGTTACCTAGAGGTACTTTACAATACTTTCATTCTACAAAGAATCTCACTCTCCAGCTTTCCCTAGGAGGCTTTTTGGTCTAATGTTCAGTCTTTTGCCTGAAGCAGCAGTGGGTTTTTCATTTGTTTTTTTTTTTTTTTGATGTTTTTAAAGGATACCTTTTTGTAGCTTCCTTTTATCCTTGCAAAAGTTCTTATTTAGGCTAAACAAAGGCAAGCATCTTGGATGGGGGAAGATAGAGACAATTGTACTTGAACAACAGTAAAAAAAAACACAAGAAAGGCAAGCATCTGTGTCACACCTTCAGGCAGTCACACTACAGTTCAAAACAAATACATTGTTTGAGAACATAGTGTTCTGTTTTCTTTTGTAATAAGGAACCAGCATCCTACACTGGGACCAAGGGTTGCTGTCCTCAAGGCTGTCACTAACTAATCTCCTGATCTTTCAATATAATTTTTGAGCCAGTGAATTCATTCAGCATTTTGCTTCTCTCAGAGAAATGAGCCTTTAAAAGACAATACTTCCAAGTACAGTTTTTATTTCCAGATTCTCTTTTTCGACCAGCTGTTGTTAGATCAACAGGCTAATTTATCCTGGCAGCAAACACTTTTTTTGGTAACAAGGAAAATGTTTATACTTTCCCATTTTCTTCTGTTAATAGTTATTGTAATATCAAATTGAACCTCACTCATGTTATATGACTCACTTGAAATATATAGAGAAGTTGTGAGTTAATTTTTTAAGTTTCTACTTATTTAAATTATAGACCTTAAATTCATGCACCTCATGGGAACTCAATAAAGTCTTTTTGAATTAAAATTAAAATGTCAAGGGCAAGTAAAAATACTGCAAAGCTCTCCTGCCATCTTAAAATAGCCTTTTCCTTGGTTCAGACTTTGCTTGGTTGTAGTAAACTTTTGACTGTTATCCAGAGTTCCTACAGTGTTAATTCGGACAATTTTTACTCAGGTTTTAGGTGTTTCTGTGGAGGGACAGGTTCTTGGAACTACCTACTTTTCCATTTTTGCTGGCATCATCCCTTCACAATTTGTTTTTAACTAAGTTAGTAGTTATTAAACACTTGTTATGCCTAAGGCGATGTGATAGATGTTCCAGTTTTATTTAAACCTCACAGTAATTGTATGAGGGCATCACTATTTTCTCCATTTCACAAAAAAAGAAATATAGACTCAGAAAAGAATCTGTTCAAGGTGAAAAATATAGGAACAGATATAAACTAGCTACACTGTGCTCTGTTTGATTTCTAACCCTAGGCATTTAACCACTAAATTGAATCAATATACTAAGATAGACAGGCATAATCAAAGGTATTAAGTGACTTGGTTCTAAACACAATTTTATGCTCAGAGATTAATTGTAATTTATTTATATGAAAAGTAGTTTTTATTTTCTATTTCTCATTTATGCTTTACAGCTGAGTTGTGTAATTTTATCTGTGTGAAGGGTCTCAGTAGAAGTAAGAGAAAAAAAATATATCTGAGATGATGTATCAATATTCATGCAGAGTGGATGAACAGGCTTTGATTATTTCATACAATAGCTTTAATCTTCCTTTTTAGATTTAAGCTAGGAGAATGCCCAAAGTAAATGGAAGAAAGGCTAAGGAAAGATGTCTGAATACTTCACACATGATTATCCTATTGTTGTATTTCACAATTGTTACTAATTCTTTAGATGGAGCATTATTAGGAGTTAAAAAGGCTCTGTGTCCACATTCCTGGAGTCCAAATTCTGACTCTATTATTTACCATTTCTATGACCTTGAACAAACTAATTATTCTATGTTTCAGTTTCCTCACTGTGAGGTATGGAGATAATAATGGTACATATCTCATGGTGTGCTTGAGTGTTAGATGAGCTGGTAAAGTGAGAATCTTCAGGACTATGCCTGGCACAGAGTAACCATTGTAAAAGGTTGACTCATTATTATTATATAACTGAGTAGCAAATGGTCACACTTCATTTCACCTCCTTTTGCCTACTCACTTATCCTAGTGGACCTTTACAGGGGACATGCTATTTCAGGGAATTTTCTTGCTTTGCAGTTGACCTTGTTAGGGTGACCATAAATCAAAGAGGAAAAATAAAGTTGAATGGGTTTCCTACCAGGCCTCTTTCTGAAAACGTCTTCAACTCTCCTTGATCTCAAAGAGAATGAAAATATACAGACAGGCATTTTTTCATAACTGCAATTGTACAGACAGCCCATATACTTTTACTAAAATATTCATTTTTAATTTAGTGTTTATTTCCTTCCATGTAATTTTAAGTTTAAAAATCCTAGATAACATTAACTTTAAAAATTATTAATGTACCTTTGGTACACCAATATGATGAGGCCAAAATATAAATAGATGAAATAATTATTTGGATTCCTATTTGAAAGTTATTTTGGGACCCCATAGACCTGAGGATTTATATTGTTTTCTTACCATGATATGTATGATAAATGATGTTGATGAGAGCAACATAGTTCCATGTGGTGTGGCCCAGTAGATTGAGCACTGGTCTGTGAACTGAAAGGTCACTGGTCCAATTTCTGGTCAGGGCACATGCCTGGATTCTGTGCCTGGTCCCCAACTGGGTCAATGCAAGAGGCAAATGATTCATCCTCCCTCTCTTTCTTCCTCCATTCTTTTACTCTAAAAATAAATAAATAAAATGTTTAGTTCTGGCCAAGATGGAGGCATAGGTAGATATGCTTCACTTCTTTACACAACCAAAGGAATTATAACAACCAATTTGAAAACAAAAACAACCAGAACTACCATAAAATCAAACTGTATAGAAGACTGACAACCAGGGAGTTATAGAAGAAACATTCATTCAGACTGGTAGGAGAGGAGGATTTGGGAAGCTGGGGAGGAGCGGACACACAACAAGGTGGTGGCTGGCAGAGTGGGTGGGTGAGATTGTGCCTAGTGGACTGGGTGGTCCCACATTCACTTGGAGGTAAGCTGGGATGAAAAATCAAGGAGCGAGATAGGCCACACAATCCAGAGTTACAGCACAGAAAACTAAAGCCTCAAAACCTCCAGCTGTAAAAACCTGTGGAGCTTGCAGCAGGAGAAAAAAACTCCCAGTCTGACAGGAGAGTCTGTTGGAGGGGCTTGTGGGTTCCTAGAATGTACACAAACCTGCTACCCAGGAATAAGCCTCTGAAAGGGTACAGTCTGGTTGTTGGAAATGAGAGAAGTGACGGAGAGCCAAGCAAAAGCTGAACAAGTGGCATTTTTCCCTCTGACTCCTCTGCCACACACAGCACCACATTTCAGTGTAGTAAGTTGTCCCACCATGGTGAATACTTAAAACTCCACCCCACAGAGATGCCTTGAGATAAAGAAATATGGACCAAATGAAAGAACAGATCAAAACTTCAGTAAAGAACTAAGTGATAAGGAGGTAGATAACCTATCTGATGCAGGGTTCAAAACACTGGTAATCAGGATTACCACAGAACTGATTGAGCTCAGTCACAAAATGAATGGACAAAAGAAGACTACTCAATGTGAAATAAAGGAAAATATACAGGGAACCAACAGTTAAAGGAAGGAAACCTGGACTCAAATGAATGATTTGAAAGAGAAGGAAGAAATAAAACTCCAGCCAGAACAGAAAGAAGAAAGAAGAATTCAAAAAAATTAGAAGAGGCTTAGGAACCTCTAGGACAACTTTAACCATGCCAACTGACAAACCATAAGGGTGCCAGAAGGAGAAGAGGAAGAGCAAGAAAATGAAAACTTATTTGAAAAAATAATGAAGGAAAACTTCCTCAATCTGGTGAAGGAACTAGATATACAAGTCCAGGAAGCTCAGAAGTCCCAAAGAAGTTAGACCCAAAGAGGAATACACCAAAAAACCCATGATTAAAGATATGGAGAAAATATTAAAAGCAGCAAGAGAAAAGGAGGCAGTTACCTATAAAAGAGTGCCCATAAGACTATCAGCTGATTTCGCAAAAGAAGCCTTACTGGCAAGAAGGGGCTGGAAAGAAGTATGCAAAGTCATGAAAAGTGAGGACATATAACAGATTACACTATCCAGCAAAGGTATCATTTAGAATGGCAGGGCAGATAAAGTTCTTCCCATATGAGGTAAAGTTAAAGGACTTCATCATTGTCATGCCTTTATTATATGAAATGGTTTTTTGACCTTTATTTATTCTTTGTACAATTTTCTTTACATAAACATACATTGCTTTGCTAAACCTAATTATTATTAAAGTACAGTTTTTTGTCTTTTACTTCTATCCCAGCACCCCCTGCCAGTGCTCCCCACATCCTTCCTCCCCAGTTGTTGTCCATGTGTCCTTTATACAAGTTCCTGTAAATCCTTCCCATTTTCCCCTGGAAATTCTCTCCCCTCTCCCCTCTGGTCACTGTCCCCCTCTTCTCTATTTCAATGTCTTTGTTTTTACCCTGCTTACTTGTTTGTTTTGTTCTTTAGCTTCCTGTTAAAGGTGAGTTATGTGGTATTTGATTTTTCGACACCTGGCTTATTTCACTCAGCATAATGCTTTCCAGTTTCATACATGCTGCTGTGAAGGGTAGGAGCTGCTTCTTTCTTTCTGCTTCATAGAATTCCATTGTGCATATGTACCACAATTTCTTGATCCATTAATTTACTGACGGGCACCTAGGCTGCTTCCAGCTCTTGGCTATTGTAAATTGTACTGCTATGAATATTGGGATGCATAGGTTCTATACTGTTTTCTATAATGGTTGTACCAATCTGCAATCCCACCAGCAGTGAACTAGGGTCCCTTTTCCCCACAGCCTCTCCAACATTTGTTGTTTGTTGCTTTGTTTATGAGGACCATTCTGACTGGTGTAAACTGGTATCTCATTGTGGTTTTAATTTGCATCTCTCTGATAGTTAGCAATATTGAGCATCTTTTGATGTGTCTCTGGATCCTCTGTATGTCCTCCTTGGAGAAGTGTCTGTTCAAGTCCTTTCCCCATTTTTTAATTGGTTTAGTTGTCTTCTTTTTTCCCCAATTTTAATTTATTTATTTTTCAAGTACACTTTTCTGTCTATTACATCCATTCCATCCCACCCCCGTGCTCTCCCCTCCCTCCCATTTCCACCCATCTCAGTTGTTGTCCTTCTACACTTTATATATGTTCCTCTAAATCCCTCCACTATTTCCCCTGAAATTCCCTCCCCTCTTCCTTCTGGTCCCTGTCAGCCTGTTCTCTATTTCAGTGTCTTTGGTTATATTTTGCTTGCTTCTTTGTTTTGTTGTTTAGCTTCCTGTTAAAGGTGAGATCATATGGTATTTGACCTTCAACACCTGGCTTATTTCACTCAGCATAATGCTTTCCAGTTCCATCTATGATGATGCAAAAGGTAGGGGCTCCTTCTTCCTTTCTGCAGCATAAAATTCCATTGTATAAATGTACCACAGTTTTTTGATCCATTCATTTACTGACAGGCACCTAGGTTGCTTCCAACTTTTGGCTATTGTAAATTGTGCTGCTATGAACATCAGGGTGCATAGGTTCTTTGGGATTGGTGTTTTAGGGTTTTTAGGATAAAATCCTACTAGTGGAATTGCTGGGTCAAAAGGCAAGTCCAATTTTAGTTTTCTGAGAAAATTCCATACTGTTTTCCATAATGGTTATACCAGTCTGCAATCCCACCAAGAGTGGACCAGAGTCCCCTTTTCCCCACACCCTCTCCAACATTTGTTGTTTATTGCTTTGTTTATGATAGCCATTCTCACCGGTGTAAAGTGGTATCTCATTGTGGTTTTAATTTGCATCTCTCTGATAGCTAGCGATATTGAGCATCTCTTCACCTGTCTCTGGATCCTCTGTATGTCCTCCTTGGATAAGTGTCTGTTCAAGTCCTTTGCACATTTTTTAATTGGGTTGCTTATCTTCGTTGAGTGGAGTCAAGTGAGTTCTTTGTATATTTTGGAGATTA
This sequence comes from Sturnira hondurensis, assembly GCF_014824575.4. NCBI lineage: Eukaryota > Metazoa > Chordata > Mammalia > Chiroptera > Phyllostomidae > Sturnira > Sturnira hondurensis. Next base: position 12,913,791 of record NW_028093845.1, on the reverse strand, counting down.
AACCTTTGTCTGAGATATCATTGGCAAATATGTTTTCCCAAACAGTTGGTTCTCTTTTTATCTTGATACTGTTTTCCTTAGCCATGAAGAAGCTTTTAAGTTTGATGAGATCCCATTTGTTTATTCTTTCCTTTATGTCCCTTGCTCTAGTGGACATATCAGTAAAAATGCTGCTGTGTGAAATATCTGATATTTTCCTGCCAATGTTCTCCTCTAGGACTTTAATGGTGTCACGGCTTACATTTAAGATTTTTATCCACCTTGAATTTATTTTGGTGTATGAGGTAAGTTGGTTCTCCAGTTTCATGATTTTTGCATGTAGCTGTCCAGCTCTCCCAACACCATTTGTTGAAGAGGCTATCTTTACCCCATTTTATCTTACTGCCCCCTGTGTCGAATATTAATTGATGTAGAGAGTAGGGTTTATTTCTGGGCTCTCTTTCCTATGTAACTGTCTTTATGCCAGTACCAGGCTGTTTTGATTACAGTGGCCCTGTAATACAGTTTGATATCAGCTACTGTGATCCCTCCTACTTTGTTCTTCTTTCTCAACATTGCAGCTGGTATTTAGGGTCATTTATGGTTCCATATAAATTTTTGAAGTGTTTATTCTATGTCTGTGAAATATGCCATTGGTACTTTAATAGGTATTTCATTGAATCTGTAAATTGCTTTAGGGTAGTATGGACATTTTGATGATGTTAAATCTTCCAATCCATGAACACGGTATATGTTTCCACTGGTTTGTGCCTTTCTTGATTTCTTTCTTCAGGGTTGTGTAGTTATCTGTATACAGGTGTTTTACCTCCTTGGTTAGATTTAATCCGAGATATTTTATTTTTGTTTTTGCTATGTAAAATGGGATTTTTTTTCTTGATTTCTGCTTCTGCTGATTCATTGTTAGTATACAAAAATGCCTTTGATTTCTGGATGTTGACTTTGTATCCCGCTGTTTTGCCAAATTCATTTATTAGTTCGAGCAGTTTTTTGGTAGAGTCTAGAGGATTTTCCATGTACACTATCATGTCATCTGCAAACAATGACAGTTTTGTTTCCTCCTTTCCAATTTTAATGCCTTTTATTTCCTTTTCTTGCCTAATCACTGAGGCTAAATCTTCCAATACTATATTAAATAGAAGTGGTGAAAGTGGACAACCTTGTTCCTGATCTTAGTGGAAAAGCTTTTAGTTTTTGCCCATTGAGTATGATGTTGGCTATAGCTCTTTCACGTATGGCCTTTATTATGTTGAGGAATGCTCCCTCTATTCCCACTTTGCTGAGTACGTTTATGATAAATGGGTGTTGTACCTTATCAAAAGCTTTTTCCACATCTATTGATATGACCACGTAGTTTTTGTCCTTGCTTTTGTTTATGTGGTGTATTACATTTACTGATTTGTGGATATTGAACCATCCTTGCATCCCTGGGATGAATCCCACTTGGTCATGGTGTATGATCTTTTTGATGTATTGTTGGATGCGATTTGCCCATATTTTGTTGAGGATTTTAGCACTATGTTCATCAGCGACATTGGCCTGAAGTTTTCTTTCTTTGTTGTGTCTCTATCTGGTTTTGGAATTAGGATGATGCTAGCTTCATAAAAAGAGTTTTAGAGTTTCCCATCATTTTTGGACTTTTTGGAATAGTCTGTGAAGAATAGAGGTTAGCTATTCCTTAAATGCTTTGTAGAATTCTGTTCTGGTCCAGGGCTTTTGTGTGATGGGAGTTTTTGGATTACTGCTTCAACTCGTTTGCTGTTATTGGTCTGTTCAAGCTTTCTACTTCTTCTTCATTGAGTTTTGAAAGATTATATTTTTCTAGAAATTTGTCCATTTCACCTAGGTTTTCACATTTCTTGGCATACAGTTCTGCATAATAATTTCTTACAATCCCTTCTATATTTGTGGTATCAGTTGTAATCTCTCCTCTTTCATTTCTGATTGTGTTGATTTGGGGCCTCTCTCTTCTTTTCTTAATGAGCCTGCTTAAAGGATTGTCTATTTTCTTTGTCTTTTCAAAAAACCAACTGTTGTATTCATTGATCCTTAGAATTGTGCTTTTAGTGTCTATTTATTTAATTCTGCCTGATCTTGGTTATTTCCTTCCTTCTACTTGCTCTGGGCTGTCTTTGTTGTTGTTCTTCGAGTTCTTGCAGGCGTCGGGTTAGGTTGTTTGTTTGAAATGTTTCTGTGTTCTTTAGGTAAGCCTGTATTGCTATGAACTTCCGTCTCAGGACTGCCTTGGCCGTGTTCTATAAGTTTTGGGTTGTTGTGAGTTTATTTTCCTTGGTTTTCAGAAACCTTTTGATTTCTTCCCTAATTTCAATCTTGACCCATTCATTGTTTTATAGCATACCATTCAGTCTCCATGATTTGGGTGTTTGGGTTTTTTTCCTGTGGGGTTGGCTTCTAATTTGAGTCCCTTGTGGTCAGAGAAAATGCTTGGTGTGACTTCAATTTTCTTGAATTTGTTGAGGCTCGTTTTGTGTCCTATCATGTGGTCTATCTTTCAAAATGTTCCATGCCCATTTGAAAAGAATGTGTATTTAGCTTCTGTGGGATGATTGGCTCTATACATATCAGTCAATTCCATTTCACCTAGGGTGTTGTTTAGTGCAGCTATATCTTTGTTGATATTTTGTTTGGAAGACCTGTCCACTTTTGACAGTGGGGTATTAAAATCCCCTACTATAATTGTGTTGCTGTCAATATCTTTCTTGAAGTCTTCTAGGATTTTTCTTATGTATTTGGGTGCTCCTATGTTGGGAGCATATATATTTATGATGTTTATGTCTTCTGGGTGGATTCTTCCCTTGAGTATTATGAAGTGACCTTCTGGGTATCTCTTTATGGCCCATTTTTTGAACTGTACTTTGTCTGATATTAGAATTGCTACCACGGCATTTTTTTCTTGACCAAATTGGAAAGTTTGTTTCCAGCCTTTCACTTTTTTTCTGTGATGGTCGTTTGTCCTGAGGTGGGTCTCCTGTAGGCAGCATATGTGTGGGTCATGCTTTCTTATCCATTCAGCTATTCTATGTCTTTTGATTGGAGCATATAATCCATTTACATTTAAGGTTATTATTGATAGGTACTTATTCATTTCCTTTTTTAGGACCTGTGTTCCTCCCTGTCTCTCTCTTTTCCTTCTTTCTTTAAAGCCGTCCTTTTAGTATTTCTTGTGGAGCTGGTTTGTTGGAGACATATTCTTTTAGACTTCTTTTGTCTTGGACGATCTTTATTTGGCCTTCTATCTTGATTGAGAGCCTTGCTGGGTAAAGCAGCCTTGGTTGTTTGCCTCTGGTTCTCATTACTTGGAATATTTCTTGCCTTTCTGTTCTTGCTTGGAGTGTTTCCATTGAGAAGTCAGTAGCTAACCTTATTGGGGCTCCCTTGTATGTTACTTCCTTTTTCTCCCTTGCTGCCTTTAAGATTCTCTCTTTGTCTTGGAATTTTGCCATTTTAATGATGATGTGTCTTGAAGTGGGCCTCTTTGGGTTCCTCTTGAATGGCACTCTCTGTGATTCCTGGATTGGTGTAACTTTTTCTCTCATCAAATTAGGAAAATTTCCCATCATTACTCTTTCAAATAGGTTTTCTATCCCTTGTTCTTCTTCTTCCCCTTCTAGTATTCCTATTATTCGGATATTATTATATTTCATATTATCTTGCATTTCTCTTAGTACCTCTTCATTCTTTCTGAGCCTCTTTTCCCTTTTTTGCTCTTTCTGGGAGAATCTTTCTACTCTGTCCTCCAACTCACTAATCAGATATTCTGCGTCATCGATCCTGCTTTTCATTTCTTCTACTGTGTTCTTGAGCTCAGAAATTGTATTCTTCATTTCCTCTTGGCCTTTGCTGATAGTTTCTATTTCCTTTTTCATGTTGATATAGTTTGGGGAGAGGTCATTGTAGTTCCCCTCTAGTTTCTGGTAGCTCATTGTGTGCTCTTTGAATTTCCTGGTAACTTGTGCTTTGAATTCGATATCTGATAGCTGACTTGCCTCTCTTTCATCTGACATTATTTCTGAAACTTCCACCTTTTCTTTCATTTGGGCATTGTTTCTTGGCTTTCCTTTTGCTTATGAGACTCTTATTGTTAGTTTCAGCTTCTTAAATTGATCTGTTCTGACTCCCTAGGTTTATGGTGTGAACTTCTGTGGTAGAATACCTGTGAAATTCAGTGGTGCAATCTCCTGCATGTATCTTGATGTTCTCTGCTTTCACCTACTCCTTTCTCTGTGTGTGTGTGATCAGCTGGAGGGAGAGGCAAAATGGTTTATGACAGCAGGAGAGTACTTTATGATATTTACAGTCACAGCCGGTAGAGAATAGACCACCGCCCCCGCCGCTGCTACCACTGCCCTTGACTTTACTCAGGGTTGCTGGGCTCCCAATGAGTTCTCCGTGGCAGGCAACCGTGTCGCTGGGCACAGATGGAAGGAAGCCTCTGGGCTCCGACCACTGTGGCAGCCGTGGCTGGAAGGTCTTTACGTGCAAGGCAATGGCTTCTGCCAGCCTGGCCGCCTCTGTCCTTCCTGGTTGTCCCTGAGACCCCAACGACCTGTAGCTATCTGATTCATCACTACCTCTGGTCTCTTATTTTCATAAAAGCTGGGGAATTGTATCGTTGGGTAATTGATTGGGCTTTTCTTCAGTAAATCTGCCAGGATTTTCTCCCAGGGGTATGAGAACGGGAGTCGCTCCGTCCTACTCTGCTGCCATTTTTTAAGAAAGTCTGGTTTAGTTGTCTTCTTAGAGTAAATTCATGTGAGTTCTTTGTATATTTTGGAGATTAAACCTTTGTCTTAGGTATCATTGGCAAATATGTTTTCCCATACAGTTGGTTGTCTTTTTATTTTAGTGCTGTTTTCTTTAGCCATGCCGAACCTTTTTATTTTGAGGAGATCCCATTTGTTTATTCTTTCCTTTATATTCTTGCTCTAGGAGACATATCAGTAAAAATGTTGCTGAATGAAATGTCTGAGATTTTTCTGCCAATGGTCTCCTCTAGGACTTGGTATAACGGCTTATATTTAAGTCTTTTATCCCCCATGAATTTATTTTGGTGTATGGTATATGTTGGTGATCAAATTTCATTTTTTTGAACGTAGTTGTCCAGTTCTACCCAACACCCTTTGTTGAGGAGGCTGTTTTTACTCCATTTTATGTTACTGCCCACTTTGTCGAATATTAATTGACTATAGAGAATTGGGTTTGTTTTGGGGCTCTCTGTTCTGTTCCATTGGTCTAATGTGCCTGTTTTTATGCCAGTATCAGGCTGTTTTGATTTAGTGGCCTTGGAATAGTTTGGTATCAGGTATTGTGATCCTCCCTACTTTGTTCTTCTTTCTAAAAATTGCAGCTGCTATTCAGGGTAGATTAAGGTTCCATATTAATTTTTGTAGTATTTGTTCTATGTCTGTGGAATATGCCATTTGTTCTTTAATAGGTATTGCATTGAATCTGTAAATTGCTTTGGATAGTATGGACATTTTGATGATATTAATTCTACCAATCTGTGGGCACGGTGTATGTTTATATTTGTTTGCATCTTCCTTGATTTCTTTCTTCAGTGTTGTGTAATTTTCTGCATGCATTTTTTCACCTCCTTTGTTAGGTTTATTCCCAGATATTTTATTTTTGTTTTTGCTCTACGGAATAGTATTTTTCTTCATTTCTGCTTTTTTCGATTCATTGTTAGTATATAAAAATGCCTTTAATTTCTGGATGTTGACTTTGTATCCCGCTGTTTTCCCAGATTCATTTATTAGGTCAAGCAGTTTTGGGGTAGATTCTATAGGATTTTCCATGTACACTATCATGTCATCTGCAAACAATGACAGTTTTGTTTTGTGCTTTTCAATTTAGACACCTTTTATTTACTTTTCTTGTCTCATTGCTGTGGCTAAAACTTCCAGTACTATATTGAATAGAAGTGGTGAAAGTGGACAACCTAGTCTTGTTCCTGATCTTAGTGGAAAAGCTTTTAGTTTTTGCCCGTTGAGTATTATGTTGGCTGTAGGTCTTTCATATATGGCCTTTATTATATTGAGGAATGCTGGCTCTATTACCACTTTGCTGAGTGTTTTTATCTTAAATGGGTGTAGTACCTTATCAAAAGGTTTGTCTGCATCTATTCATACGATCATGTGATTTTTGTCCATGCTTTTTTTTATGCGATACATTTACTGACGTGTGAATATCGAAACATCCTTGCATCCCTCAGATGAATCCCCTTGGTCATGGTGTATGATCTTTTTGATGTAGTGTTGGTGTGATTTGCCAATATTTGGTTGAGGATTTTACCATCTGTGTTCATCAGCAATATTGACCTGAAGTTTTCTTTCTTTGTTGTGTCTCTATCTGGTTTTGGGATTAGGATGATGTTGGCTTCATAAAAAGAGTTTGAGAGTTTTCCCTCCTTTTGGATTTTTTGAATAGTCTGTGAAGAACAGGGATTTGCTCTTCCTCAAATGGCTTGTAGAATTCTCCTGTGAAATCACCTGGTCCTGGGCTTTTGTGTGACGGGAATTTTTTGATTACTGCTTGAATTTCATCTGGTGTTATTGGTCTTTTCAGGTTTTCTGCTTCTTTTTCATTGAGTTTTGGAAGATTACATTTTTCTAGAAATTTTCCATTTCACCTAGGTTTTCAAATTTCTTGGCATACAGTTCTGCATAGTAATTTCTTACAATCCCTTCTCTATTCCTGTGGTATCAGTTGTGATCTCTCCTCTTTCATTTCTGATTGTGTTTATTTGGCTCCTCTCTCTTCTTTTCTTTTTTAAAAATATATTTTATTGATTATACCATTACAGTTGTTCTATTCCCCCCCTTCAATCCCCTCCACCCGCACCCTCCCTCCCCTACCATTCTCCTCCCCTTAATTTATAACCAACGTGTCTCAAGTTCTTTGGACTCTATATTTCCCCCACTATTCTCGCCCTCCCCCTATCTATTTTCTACCTACCATCTATGCTATTTTCTGTGCTGTCTCCCCCCCCCCCCCATTGAAATTGTTTTATTTATTTTTATTTTTTATTTAATAATTGTTCAAGTACAGTTTTCTGTCTTATAGAAAGAAAAGTTTTCAGTCTTCCAAGCCCAGCCTACCCCCTAGTGTTCCCCAACCCCCTACCATTTTCATCCACCACCTTAGTTATTGTCCATGTGTCCTTTAAACTTCTTCATGTGAGTCCTTCCCCTTTTCCCCTGTGATTCTCTCCCCTCTCCCATATGGCCCCTGTCAGCCTGTTCTCTATTTCAGTGTCTTTGGTCATATTTTGCTTGCTTGTTTTGTTGTTTAGGATCCTGTTAACGGTGATATCATATGGTATTTCTCTTTCACTGCCTGGCTTATTTCACTCAGCATAATGATTTCCAGTTCCACCCATGCTGTTGCAAAGGATAAGAGCTCCTTCTTCCTTTCTGCAGAATAGAATTCCATTGTGTAAATGTACCATAGTTT